>NC_080675.1:20704891-21007921 GCF_030445035.2 Dasypus novemcinctus
TTAGAATATAACGTAGTTATACATTTATAAACTGAGTTAAGTTTGCCCCCAAATAAAGCATTATTTCTTAAATTATTTGAAAGCATATTCAGAACAAGGGGTAGATACCATTTGTCCCTATGCTATCAGTCAAGTATGACTGACCTAGAGCACCGGAGAAAGCAGCAGGTAATAAGTTTAAAATAAAAAGCAAGATAAGGCCAGATAAGTAGAAACAGTACAAGGATGAACTACTTTTCTTTCTTTTTAAACATTATGTTAGATTTCTTGGAAAATGACTCCAGGACTTGTTCGAAACTGGCCACTGGATGGACGGTGGATAGCAGAACTTCTAAATAGTTGAGATTAATGTCGTTACTGGCATTTTTGAGGGCGTAATTGAAAAAAACAGTTGTTTTAGTTTCCTAGGCTGCTCAAGCAAATGCTATGCAATGGTTCAGTTTAAACAATGTGAATTTATTTTCTCACAATTTTAAGGCTAAGAGAAAGTCCATATCAAATCATCACCAAGGCAATGCTTTCTTCCTACTGGCATTCTGGGGCTGGCTTACAGTGACCATTGGTCCTTAGCTTGTCACATGTCAAAGCATATGGCGGCCTTTTCTGGCCTCTTCCTTCTCTTCTTGTTTCTGTTAGTTTCAGCTTCAGGCTGTTCCCTCTCCTGCTTTTCTCTCTCTCTCTCTCTGAATCTCACTCCACCTATAAAGGACTCCAGTGATAGGATCACTACCCATCCTGACTGAGGTGGGACACACTTCAACTGAAAGTAATCTCATCAATAGTCCTAATTTCCATAAGTTTACACCTACAGGAATGGATTAAATTTAAGAACATGTTTTTCTAGGATACATACAGTTTCAAACCACCAGTGAACAGCTCTAAAAATGCTGGGCAGAAATGGGAGAGTTGGGTGGGCATTCAGAGTCCTAAACTCAGCAGTTCTGGGTCTGGAGACACCTGCAAAAGATAGAAGTAGAGCAGGAGGGCAGAAGAAGGATGTGAGCAAAATAGAGGTCCAGGACTAGTAGGAACACCTAACCCTGTGATTTGATGTAAGAAAAAACTTAGCTTTACTGCGTATTTATTATATGTTTAAAATTTATTATCTCATTTGATCTAGATAAGAACCTTGTGAAGAAGCTGTCATTAGGCTCATGCTCAAGATGAGGACAATATAGCTTAGAAGTTAAGTAATTTCCTGTGATTATGAACCACTAATTGGCTAGATAGAATTACAGAATAATCAAATGAATTTAGGATCAGGGAACTACAGAATAGAATCTTGCATGGATAGTTGACCTACACAAAATGGTTTAAAAAAAGGAAATGGGTTGTTGATTAAAGGATAAGGCCTATTCTCTCCCTTGAAATAGCTTTCTTTCTGTAGGAAGAACTCTAGGAAATATGGAAGGACTTGGAAGTGCCAAAGATGGAAACAGGCTTCAGTGCAGAAGACCTCTGGGGACATGGTATATTCTAACTTCAGTCTGTCCTTTATTTTATTAAGCACCAATTTTTCTAATTTTAATCACTTCTATTGACAATAATGTCACCACCTCACCCTTTAACTGTAGTTCTGTGAACTTAACACTAACGTTTTGTAAATGAAATCAAAGCAGATATGTGTGCACTGGAATGACACCACAGTATCCACACCTGATTATAAGAAATATAAGTGTTTTTTCTCAAACGTTGCTCTAGCTGTCCTACTAAAGAGAGCAGAAGACTTCAGTAATATTTAAATTAGGTTTTGTTTATTTATTTCTTAATCTCTACTTCATGCGGTTGTATATTTTGAATTCATTTGATATTTTGCTGATACTCACCAGCTTTGCTTTCTATTTCTATTTCTCTGATTCTCATTCTGTTATTTGAAATGTGATCAATGGAGTCATATTCCCTTAATTCACCGTGATTTGGGGCTTCTAATGAAAGACCCTAACTACATTTACTATTCAGAATAAGCACAGGTTTGCTCAGGAAGGAATTACAGTGTCTTCCCAGTCTCTTAAATTAAATAATTTCCCTTTCTAATCAGTCCCTACCTTAAAGGGAGTAACTGAGAGCTCCTAATTCTTTGGTGGTAGTGTAATGTTGTCATTTCTTTGTTATCCCCTGAGTTGAAACTGAACTATTTGTCTGCCTGGTGTCTTGCTGTGCAGGAATGTGTTGCTGCTTCTTAATATTCCCTCTTTCAAATATGAAGCTCTAAGAACCTCAGTTAAAGCCTAATGAATGAAAATACAATTTTTATGGTTTCCAGCCAAGACTGAAAGCAGCCGTGTTAAAATGCCACAGAACAGTTTTTGCAAGTTTTCCAGAATAGTCTAGTCAACCAAACTGCCTAGGGAGCTTGGACAGGAATTTGAATACCAGTCTGAATATGTTTCTCTTAAACAATGGAAAACTTGGATTTCTATCCATCAAACCAGAGTGATAAACAAATCCAGAGCTTCAACTCTTGTGATATATTTAAATGAACTAAATACAAAGATGAACCAGATGGATATTCATGGGAAAACTGTTAATATAGTAACAATTTCTGCATCACAAAATATAGCTCCCATCCCTGCCTCTTCTACCTAATTCATCATTATACAACTTTCTCATACCATGGCAATGGTCATTTCCCTCACCTCTTTAAAATACTTCAATTGCCTCCTGATGGCTACTAAATAAAACCAGCATTCAAGTCCATTCACCATCTGGTCCCCAACTACTTTCTAACTACCATATTTCACTAAGCCCTTCTTCATACACTTTATACTTCAGCCAGCCTAAGATTAATCATGATTTTAAAAGTATTTGGCTTAATAACTTTTTCTGAAATACCTATATACTTTCCCTGTTCACCACAAACCCATCCTGGACAGTTAATCCCCAGCCTCCTTCAGTAGATGCATCCCAAACACAAAGGCCTTCAAAATCCAGTCTTACTGAGTGAAAGAAAAAAGGAAAGCATGATAGTAAATGATAACTGACCTGGCTTCAGTGATGGTGATTGACAGGGAATGCCAGAGACTGGGGCAAACTTGTAATCACAAGATCCATCTACTGAGGTACTTCTCCTTGCCCTAGTCAGCTTCTTTCATGTAGGAATGCTTGTCCAGCTGATCATTTACTTTTCAGAGAAGTCTAAACATTTGGTCATGTATGTGAAATGTCCTAATATTTAAGTGCTATAAAATAATTCTAATAAAAACACATGAGTGTGGTGGCTTTGTATATGTCAACTTAGCTAATTTGGAACTATATTTCCCAGAATGACCTTCCCTGTGTGGTTCTGGATTAGGGTTGACCACAAGACAAATGTGGGTGAGATTTGGAAGTCAGAAGTGAAGTGTAGCCATTTTTACTCTCTGATATTCAGCTCTGTAACAGGTCTTATATAATGCACTGGTCTGCCAAAGAAGCGCCAATGCAAAGTACTAGAAAATGTGTTGACTTTTATAAAGGGTTTTTTGGGGGGTAAAATCTTAAAGTTCCACACCTGGGAAAAGTCCATCCCAAGACACTATGAAAGGTACTTACTCACCAAAGGCAGACGCCACGTGTCAAAGCAAAATGGTAGATGATATCTGCCTGGTTTCTTCTTCGCCTTTGGGCTTTCTCTCTGTGGATCAGCTGCTCCACCCTCTTCCCAATTTCATCTGCAAGCTGGCATAGGGCTCTATCAGTCTCAGTTGTTCCACTCGCCTACCAGTTTCAGGTGTAGGCTATCAGGCAAATGGCTCATCTCTCCTGCCAGGCCTCAGCTATGTAAGCCTTTTCCTTTCTGTCACATGGCAGGATCAAAAATAATAGACCTTTCTCTTCTTATTGTCTGTCTCAGTCAGTTGTTCTCAAGGGGGCAGAGGAGACCCAACCTGAGTTAAGTCTTACTGACAAAAACCTTAAAGCAATCTTAAATAATCTAATCAAAGACCCTTGTATTAGTTGGCCAAAGGGGTGCTGATGCAAAATACCAGAAATTGGTTGGTTTTTATAAAGGGTATTTATTTGGAGTAGTTGCTTACAGATACCAGGCCATAAAGCATAAATTACTTTTCCCTCACCAAAGTCTATTTTCTGGTGTTGGAGCAAGATGACTGCCAGTGTCTATGAGGGTTCAGGCTTCCTGGGTTCCTCTGGGCTCAGCTCAGCTCTTCTCTTTTCTCAACAAGGTCAGCTGTAGACTATGAGGTTCTTGAGGCTGTGCCTCTTTCCACAAGGTCAGCTGTAAACTATCAGGCAAATGGCTCTCTCTCCCTGGGGCTCCAACTTCACCATCAATCTCCAACATCAAAATTCCAACATTAAAAGCTCTCAACTCTGTCCTTTGCCATGACTTTTTATCCATGAGTACCCTCCGACCAAGTGTGGGGCTCAGTGCTCTACTGACACAAGAGGTTTACCTGATTAAGTAATCAAGTAAACCTCTGAATCCAATATAATCTAATATGCCCAGAGGAAAAGATCAGTTTACAACATATCCAATATTTCCTTTTGGAATTCATCAATAATATCAAACTGCTACAACCCCTCAGCAGAATTTAATGTAATCAAAGGGTCTCTCACAGCCAGAGGAATAGATTAGTTTACAAACCTGATCTTTCTCTTTTTGTGATTCATAAAATAATCTCAAACTACCATATATAATATCTCTGATTTGCAAGTTCATCCTGCTGGCATGAGGCAGTGTCCAGATTCCTGGCTCCTCCAATTCATGTGGAACCTTCTTCAAGGGTTTCTCTGACTCATGTCCCAGAGACACATGCTAAAATATACTGACTACTCTGGATGGTCACTCACAGCAACAAGGTTGGGGCATAAAGAGATAGGGACAGGTGTTAATTTATCCTTACGGACTAATTCCAGTTCATCAACAAGCGTTCCAATTTTCTCTTCTCTTGCTCTAGCCCATTTAAAGTTCAACTTTTCTCTCCACATTTTGACCTGGCTGGTATACAACAAATTTAAGCTCAACACCAGAAGAAGTCCTTGCCCGCTAGCTCCCACCCTTGTATAGGTCTAATCCCTATAACAAACTCCTTGTTCTACATATTCTAGGTGTTCTGCTTTTGTGATTGACCCTTGATTGATACATAGGCAACCCATCTGTGAGCTGAAATTTGCCTGGGAAAAGCCAGAAAGAAAGCTTTACCTAAAATAATATCCTCAGCTAGAAATAATATCTTCATCATCTTAAAAATCACAGTTTTGTACAATATTTAACCTATTATAATGTTGTTACATTGTTTTGCGTGAGTTTTATCTGCTTTAATATATTTCTACATATCTATATCCTCTGTGGGTTTTTTTTCCCTCTCTTTATCCTTTCTATCAAACACCTTAAATGAGAAAACAGCTATTATTACCCAGTGCCTGCCAATTATATCCTATGTTTTTTGCTAATGGCATTTCTTATGTTTCCACTAATATCTACTCCAATTCCATAGAATAGATATTATACTAGTCATGGTCCTTTTGGCTGTAATATCAAAATCCTGCCTCAAACTACCTTAAGTAACAATAAATAATTATTATCTTTTATAACCAGAAGACCAGAAGTTTGTAATGTATAGGAAGCAGAATGCCAAGGTTCCAGCTCCTCTCCTTTGTCATTCTCATTTCATACCACAGATGGTAGGAAGATGACTGAAGCTGCTCCGTGAGTTTTCCTTTACTCACAAGGCAACATTTATGAATAGAATCCAAGACTTTCCCAGGCTGCTTCTTGCACACATGAACACATCTGGTCCAAGGAATGACTCATGCATTTTGTGACCTGAAAACTCTGGACATGTGAGTCATGAAGAAATTCTTTGGCTCTTGTTTATTCAGGTGTATGCCAAATAGCTGTCTTCTGTGCCCATGACTGTCAGGGAAACATACCAAGCTATTTTGCATGGTTGCTTTTAAGTACTTTTCATTAGTACTTGAGGCAGATGGGACAGTGTCCGTCACTCTGCCAGGAAGGAGGAGTGGCATCCAGAGTACATCACTCCCCCCACATTTCTTTTTCTAATGTCCAGCTATACTATCAACCTCTCTAATTACCTTTAAGCTAGGATCAATGGTCCTCAAAGAGTCACAGAACTGTTTTTTACCCAACTCCTTTGCAAGTCCAGCATAGGTGATCTGGTAACACACAGCAGAATGAAGGGGGTCTATTGCCTGGGACATTCTGATGAAACTGAGATCAAGTAAGTCATGTTTTAATTTATGAATATTCATGCAACCTAAACTTGACTAAAGATGTCTTGTTATAAATTTATAATAATGTTTTTCTCTAGTTGAGCTAATCCAGTTATTATTATATTTGATATTAGGGGGAAAGGATTATGTCTATTTTCTTTGTTGCTTATTAAATCTAGGAGTTGCCTTTCATCCAATCAGCAGATGATTTCACATATAAAAACAATGTTCAAATAGGTAATGCACGCAAGATTTTACTAACTGATTTGGTACACAGATATTTTTATGACTCATAAAATAATAATAGATCTGACTTGCTTGGTGTCTATGATGTCAAATTGTTTTTTATGCATTATTTCAGTTCTCTCAATAATCCTTTAAGGTCGATATTATTATCACCATTTTACAGCACAGGAAATTTAATCTCATTGGGTTTAAGGATCCTCCCTGAGTTTACCTGGTTATTAAATGATGATTCTTGGTTTGACCTTCACTGTTAGATTTCAAACCTAATAATTTCCATTCCACACTGCTTATCCCTTTACAGTTCATGTATCAAAAAACAATGATGTAAGTAGAGGAAAAACTAAAATAAAAAGAAATTTAAAAAAACAGAAACAATGTAAGTGGGAAAATCTAAAATAACTTATGAATATTACCATAGGTTATATTTATATAATGCATCAATTTCCAAAGCTCATTTACATGATGTTTCACAAATTCCTGATGAGTTATGCAAGCAAGTGAATTAACTTTTGCATTTTACAGAAGAGAATAACTGGGAAATACACCAATTAATTAACTTGTCCATATGCCATGTCAAGTTTAAATGGTGGCTGAGTATGATAGTTGCTTAAGGGAGGAAATGGGTATAGTAGCATGATTGTAGGCTGCCATAGTGTTTAGTATGCCAAGGATGCTCTGACAACTACCACTCAATGGATTGGGTTAAACAATAATTTATTGCCTCAGGGTTTTAGAGACAAGAAGTCTCAGACCAAAGTCTCACTATGAGCATACTTTCTCTCACTATCTGTATTATACTGATGATAATTCACTGCAATCCTTAGGGTTACTTGACTTGAACCTCTGCCTCCATCACATGGTAGCCCTTGAATCTCTGCTTCCATCACATATGGCTTTCTCTGACTGATCACATCCAAATTTCCTCTCTTTTATTAAGGCCTCCAGTAATATGGATTAAGACCCATCCTGATTCAATTGGCCACATCTTAACTAATAATAACATCTTCAAAATGGGCTCTCATTTACAGGAATTTGGATTAAAATCTGAGAATTTCTTTTGTGGAGTACATTATTCAATTCCCAATAGAAGGTTATTAGATGTGTTTTTTTGTGACATGCCTCTCAATTATCCTCATTGTATCTCAATTTCTTATCTGTAAATTGGGATACTATAAATATAAAGGTCTAATAACATAAACCTCTGTAATTCACTGAGCACAGATCTTGGCACATAGCAGCTGCTTAATAAAGTTTAACTCCTACCACTTTTGGTGCTTATAATGACACTATGCTTTAAGAGAATTAATTCATCTTTATTTATCTAATCGTACAAAGAAAAAAATTAGTAAAAAAAATATAGAGAGAGTATATGTGTCTCTATATATGTGTCTATATTTGCACAAGTCCACATTTGTGACTATTTGTACAATTGTTTATAAACATAGATCCTATTTTTCTGATGCTTTATTGCCCATGTTCAAGTATTTGCAGGTTTGATGTTTAATTTTAGACTTTCTGACATCATTTTTTGTCCTAACTCGTCTAACTTGCTTATTCTATCAGAGGAAAAAAGACTTTGTGCCTCTTACAGAGGTTTTCAGAAAAGTGGTATGATGCTCAGAGTTGTGATAGACAACACCCTAGAAATTTCTAGCTCCAAGGATTTTTGACCTCATGTGTTTTCTTCTCATAATGAATTTGCCTAATATAATTCACTTCTCTTTTCATCTATAAACCCATTATTCTATAAAATTTATAAAACTTTTACACATCTCTTTTTCATTGGTACAAACAGAGAACATTTTTTGGCAGTAATTATACAATTTGCATTTTTAAAGAGTAAATTGCAGTCAAGAAAAAAATTATCATACAAATTGCTCTGTGTGTAATATGGTATTTCCAGACTATAGTGTTTACTTCTCTGAAGTGCACTGTATATCTATCTTAGAAAAACAGCTAGGCAAGGAGACAAAGAAAACAATTGCCAGCAATATTAAGAAGACATAGTTTCCTTCTATGAATTTCCTATCTAAAATTTAGAGAGATAATGTATTTTTTCCACATTATGATGGAGAATTCTTGTTGGCTTTCAACTTTATATAGGCTCTGCCCTCCTCATTTCTGTCTGTTTCTCTTTGAAATAATTTGCTTTATTCATTGTGTCTAAGAACTGTGAACAGTATAATTTCAATCCTGGATATCTTTAAGGGACAATTGGAGGGAAAAAAAAGAGAAAATTGCCATATTAACTTGGGGACTAAAATTTAGGTAACCAAGGAGGTTAAGAACAAAAATCCAAATAAAATGAGCAATCAAGAATAACAAATAAATCTAGAATAAATGTTCTCCTGTGCTTGTACAGTTTCAAAGTTATGAATTTTCTTCATGTAGACAAAGGCTGTTTATCCACTTAAATTGGGCATTTCATGATTCAGCTTCTTGATTATTTGAATGACAATTTTCTTCAATGTCGACCAAATTAGTTATGTAGTTGTTTTGCTTCTATCATTTAAAAAGGTCATGGACATCAGAGTGACTTTCTGATCTATTTATTTTGCTTGAAGAAACAAAATAATTATTTTTAATTATTTTTACATTGACCTCAATAATTTTACATATAGTTTTAGAAAATATTATTCTTTTGTGGTCTGGGATTGATGATATAAGAAAGCATTAGTATCATATTGTTAAGTCTGATTTCAAAGTCCATGTTGACTTTAAAACTTATTTGGTAGACATAGCAAGAATTTTCCAAACGGCCCTTTACCTTTTCAGAGGTTAAATTAGAGAAGTGCCTGGTTTATGATTAGGGCTTGCTATAGATATGTAATGAGGTTATTTATACTCTGTGTTGGAAGGTAAAGTACTGAGTAAAGCTTTTACTATGAAAATTTTGCTTGTTAAAGTGAACTTTGGGTACGGCTTCCTTGGCTAAATATGGGTGAATGAATCTGTAAGGGATTGAATTCGATTAACACAAATTCCCATGAAGTCTGAATACAATGATTTTTTTTATGTCTGTGGTTGAGAATATGGTCAGAATTTTTCTTTCATGGCTTTTCACAGTCTCCATTTCTCACCCTCACTAGGAGTTGAAAGTGAAAAGACATGAAGGAAAAAGAACAAGTATTGGAAAAGTTTCAAATAGATTGTAATATGCAGCTTGATGCGTATTTAATTCTGGGAAAAGGAAACTGCCTGTAGGGGTATAAGTGTGAAATACTCACCATTACATTGTGGCAATGATTTTTTCATGTGTGTGTTTGAGTTTCTTTGAATCGACTGGAATGTAATACCTACAAGGTTAATTAGATGTGCTGAAAATGTAAACGTTCAGCATTCTTAAAATGCCTATTTAATTCAGTTCTCACCCAGGCATCTGCACTATCTATTTAACCACATTGTTTTCCAAGATGTAGAGTTCATTTATGGGTAACATCCTCTGAACATTTTCAGGGAAACAAAAGAGTATTTGAAATGCATGGTCAGTCAACATCTAACATAAAATCTTAAGCCTCTGTTTTTGAAAAGAACAATGTGGATTAATGAGGGTTGTTTTTTATAGAGCTAATGCAATTACTTGTCAAAAGAGACAAAGAAGAGAATTATGGTTGGTATTCTGGTCAAAACCTGTGTTGATCCATCATGAAAATTGAAAATACTCTAGAGAATGAATGGATTTTGTCTTATTTGTGGTCTTAGTGAGAGAGATGAAGTCACGGAGAAGATGCATGGATCATAAAGCAAAATCAATATGGATACTCAGTTAAAGAAAAGCATTTTATATTTGTATCAATTGAAATGGAAAAGGAACTGTTCCTACAAAGAATGAAGCAACATTGACACTTATGGATATTCTTATTTGGTTTGTTCTTTGCCTTCTTTTAACCTGTCATCAGCTTTATCACTTTGGTAAGTTGCTGGAAATTACATTGGAAATGTTTCTTTTAATTTCACCATTTAATTAATATTTACCTGGATACCCTTACCTGGTCCTAGAGTTTAATAAAATGTTTGTTCCAGAATTTGATTTCTTCTGTTTCCTGACTGTTCGTACAAAAAGAAATAAAGATCAGGAAGAGCCATTCACTTCCAAGAATATGAATTAAAACAGGTACCTAATAAGTATTCAAAGTTCTTTGGGGGAAATATCACAGTCGGTTCATGAAGGGACTCAAAGTGACACCTCGGGGGCAGTTCCCCCAACATTAGTTGCCAGGCCTTTTAATGCATATCTTCTTGGACAGGATGACATGAATGATTTTGAACTAAGGACAAACAAAGATTTGTAGTATTCCTATGCAGTCTACTCAGCATACTAAGTTGCTAACACAACATCTTTTTTTATGCACAAAATATAAGCCCTTTCAAGACCTCTATATCACACAACCTGGGAAAGGGGGCATGAAACAAGTTCACTGCAATTATGTTTAATCATTATTATTTCCTAAATCATGAATATTTTCATATTTAATTTCAATGATACCTGTGGAGCACCTTAATGCAACAAACCTATCAAAGCTGTATGAGTATATTTATAATGCTCAATCCCTGTTTTTATTATGTCCATAAACCCACCAACACTGTGTGATGGAAAAATTGATGTGCATTCTGAACCACTTATTCCAATTCAAGTGACTCTATATATTAGCTCTACGTTTTGATTGCAACCTCTGTGGTCTTGTTTCATCATCTACAGCGCAAATATAGTTATATGCACATTTGTACCTACTTCTTGGGATCCCCAATAAGGCCAAATATGCATCAGAACTTTAGAAGCTATTAAAACACATACATATACATTTAAAGAGAGGCTACTGCTATTACGATTATCTATGATCAGTTATCCCAGGAGGTTAGAGCCCAATACTCCAGAAACCAGTAACTCAGGCTCATTTCCCTAGAGTAATGGTTTGTTTCTGAGCAACCCAGGGAATTACTCTGAAATTCTACCCGAGTCCTATTCTCATGGCACGGGCCACAGTGGAATCAGGTGTGAAAATGCTGCAATCAGTGCAAACTTTTGACTCACCTGAAACAACTCAGGGTTCATGACCCACTGACAGTTATTCAATAGTGTCATGTTTTTCTGTAAAACTAAGCATCTTTTGGAATGCAGTGGTTTTATGAAATCCTAGCACCAGAGTATATCTAGTTTCATTTGGTTATCTAACTAAATGATTATGATTGCAGGCTGGAATCCCATTAAATGGTTCAACTAAGAAAATCTAGCAAAATGGGTAATTTTCATACAACTAGTGCTGTGGCTAGCATTTACCTTGTTATAGCAGGACCTTTTCTCTATTGAAACAGGTCCCAGAAAGCAGCTAAGCTGCAGAAAAAGCCATGGAATTCAGGCATATCCTGCTTGGCTGTGATGAGTTTTAATTATATATGCATCTTCATACCCTCCTTGAAGAACATCTGATGGTTATTCATGTAACCAATTTTCTTGAATATCAACATGAGGGGGACAAGAGTGTGAGTCTGGTATTTTCCATACTTCTGTGGACTGATTCCAGGTGTTCAAGAAATACCAATAATAAAATATTATTAATAATAACAGAAACAATAATAATAGCAACAATAATTAACCTTTGTTAACCTTTGTAAAGTTTGCTTTACCTTTTCCATGTATTCAACCAAGTTTTCACAGTTAATCAGGAGCAAAGGTAAGATTTAAATCCAGGCAGTATGACTCTGAAGCTCCCATTCTTAATTATCTGGACTTAATTGAGAAATGCTTTTTCATTATGTACCAGTAGCAATTATTTCTAGCAGCACATTGAAAATAGTTTTAGGTCATGGAGAACAGAAGGCAAGAAATGAAAGTTGTAACAATGAAATTTTAGTGATTGTATGAAGGGGAGTGTCAGAGATAGGAGGGTAGCCTAGAAACAATAATCATTTATTAATTTATTCATCAAATACAACATGACTCACAATAAAACTAGAGAAAGTTGAATACATGATTGCATAGTAAGATATAGCGAGTATAATTTTGAGCACACTATGTGCTAAGAGCTGTCCTACCCATTAGCTGCATCATGACATCTAACACCTATCTTTACAACTCTAAGAAAGGGAAGCTCCCAGTGACTTGGTGGCCCAATAGAGAGTAACTTACCCAGCTAAGAGTGTAGCCTAGGGATCAGGGAAGGCTTCCTACTGGAAGTAATGCCTGGACAAGGACTGCAAGCTTGGATTTGTGACGGCAATGTCAGTAGGTGATAGGAGGACATTTCAGAAAGAGGATGCACGAAGAAAAATGTATCAGGGTTTAGAAATAGTAGGTTATTGCCTAATATAACATGGTATAAAATGAGAGAATTGCTAAGAATTTCAACATGGATGCAACATATGTATTAGGTATTAATTATTCCTATATTCCTATACTCATATATTAAAAAGTGATACCAACAAAATACCCTTACCCCTTCCTAAATGAAGAGCAACCCCAAAATTCATCAGTGACTTCAGGTCATCATCTCTCGGCCATACCCATTTCTCTACTAATTTTGATATAATTCCAACTTAGTATTCAGTAAAGACTAAAAATTTAAAAGTTTCAAGAGTCTATACAAAATAATGGATAAAATTAAGAGGAAAAAGATACATTTTTCCATATATAAAAGGAGAAAGATGAGGGCTATAGTGTCATTTCCAGAGTTGTTTGTAAGTCTCCATAGTGCCTAATTCTGTAGCCTATACTCTCTACTGGGTGCCTCTCTTTCTCAGAGTTGTAAAGATAGGTGCTAGATATCATACTATGGCCAGTGGGTAGGACAACTCTTGGCACATAGTGTGCTCAAAATTATGCTAAACCAAACCAAACCAAACAAAAGTGAAAAAAAAAAAAAGAAGAATTACATTGGACACATCTTACTATGCAATCATATATTTAACTCTCTCTAACCTCATTGTTAGTCATGTTATATTTGCTGAATAAATAAATAGATAATTTAAAATTTTACCTGGGTGGTGTAGTGCTGCTGCTGCTGCTCACTTGCTGTCACAACTTGTACTATTTCAATCCCCATACTTGACATTGCCACTGCATTTCTGATACCCCTGACTCTGGAATGTCTATGTGACTGCCACTGCTAGAACGGATGCTCCACCATCTCTGTTCCATAGCAAATACCTAGTTAGAAGTGTGCAGGAGGAGCGTCTGTTTGGCAAGTGTGACCAGGTAGGTTAGTATCTGGTATTTTCCACTTCCACAGTAAGAGGTGGTCTGTGTCTCCAGCACCCAGAAGGATTATGGGCATATACAAAGCTTAGCTCACTGAACACCCCTTTTGTCTCTTTTCTCTTGATCATATTCTGTTAATGTTTTCATTTCAAGCTTCTCTTTGAGTTAGGAGTGGTCATCTGAACTATTTCTAGGCAATGAGATATACAGTGATTTGTGTTGAAGGCTTCTAGGGAGGTTTGTGCTCTTCCTGAAAATGCAGACTGTTTCAACTGCTGCCTTCTCTTCCCCTCTTGACCCGCCTTAAATGTGGGCATGGGGCCTAGAGTTGTAGAAATTATCTTTGACCCTGACAGAAATTGGAAAAGTACAGAGATGCAAACCCTGATAATACTGAGTCACTGAATTCATGCCAGCAGAAACGTAGATCCAGACTTCTCATAATGTAAGAAAAATAAACCCCTGTTTGTTTGGGCTTTTGAAGTCAAGTTTTCTGTTATTGAATGCATTCTAACTAATACAGTGGAGAATTCCACAGAACAAAAAATAGAAAATAAAGTCACACTTCCTTTGAAGCACTAAATAAAATTAAACGGATACTGCTTTCCCTGAGTTCACATCTGAAATAACTATTAAGAATATTTAGAAATATAGGCACATGGTGTATGACTTGATGACAACTTTTTCCAAATACCCTTGGAAGTCTGATTCATAATATACATATTCTTCCTGTTAGAATCATGTAAAGTAACATATGGTTAACACTTTATACTTCTTAAATTTACTCTCCATTTCAAAAGAAACATAACCATTGCTTCATGTTTTCCCCTAACAAATAAGTAGATAAAGACCAAATGTGACTAACAGATGGATTTTTAAACATCAACTAATATACAATGGTAAGATGAAAATAGAAATCCACCTCTTGGACATTCAACTATGATAATCACAGATTTAAGCACTCTACACTACAAGTAATAAATCTGTATAAAAGTTATAAAATTCAGATGCCACAAAACGAACTTCGTACTTAGTTTTTTGACTAAGTATGCTGGTGTTTGGGTGCTATTGCAGCAGCTGGTGTGACCCAAATTCCTATTGAAACCAGACAGGCCACATAACGAGGCTTGCTGTGGGGAACATGCATTCTCTGAAATAGTGCCCACACCTACGGGGAACTGGAAACAGACCCATCAGATGAGGTGAATCCCGTCAGCTTCCGCTGATGACGGCAGTGCAGAAACACAGCACTCCTATTGGATCTTCCAATTTTCATTAGAAGAGGAAAATGCCACATTCCTACATAATGTTTCATGATTTAAATAAAATACTCAAAAATTATTACAATCTGGATCTGGACTTGGGCAAATAACTTGAGACATTTACCTCAAGGGAAGACTTAAGCATTGAATATTGTCCTTGTCTTTTTAGTTCTCAAAAATCTACTTTATGAAAAACAACAACCAAACACACATAAACACAGAGAGAGGAGAATAGACATAAATAAATATTTTTAAATCTTTTGGTCAAAAGGCTTTATTTTCAGGGTTTCCTAGTATATGTAATTGTAAAAGAAGGCAGGTAGACTCTGCAAAGTGTCCAGGAATTATACTATATATTAACATAAATATTTTCAAACCAATGTTTGGTTTATTTCCTATTGACTAGCATACTGATGACATATTTGCATTTTATTATTAAGGTAATGCTATTAAAAATAAATCTTCAAATCTTAGTGGCATAAAATAAAAGAAATATATTTCTTAGTTATTTTAAGTCTAATGGGCAAAGGGTTGGATTTGCGGTAACTCCCCTCTGTGCTGTCACCCAGCGATCAAGTCTGATTTTTAATATATGGCTCCCTGGACATTGATATCAAGTCAAAGGAAAGGATGGGTGCCTTTTATGGACCAAGAACGGCAGAGCCATGAATTGATTCACTCTATATTCCATCATCAGGACTGAGTCACAGTGTCTGAATCAAGATGTAGCAGGGACATTAACAGGTATCCAGTGATTGGTTTACAGCTTTCAAGCAGTAACCTTCCCACAAGGAAGGGGAATAGGAATGGCCAATGAATATTTAGCTATTACTGCCAGAGCCTTCTAAATTTTATTGACTAAATGACTGTTTCCAGTGGCTTTCTTACTTCATATATTTTGATTTTATTAGCAGCTAATTTATATAATTGAAGAAAAAAGTGTGCTTTTTCACTGGTCGTTTGGCAATAATATTACCAAGTTGTAATATTCAGTTGCATTCCTTCCATACTACTCCCTGTTTGGTTCCATTTGATTCAGTTGGATTCAAGAACGTTTTATTAATTGCCTATTATGTGCCAAGCGTTTTCCTGATTTTAGGAGAAAAAAAAGTGTGTAAAAAAGTACCTGGAATACTGCACTTCATGCCAGCAGATGGGTGACATGCATATATGTCTAAAATCTTTCAAACACCATTAAAATGAATAAGAGTTAAAACATTTAAGCCCACTGGGATAAAAAGAATGGAAAGGAACGAGTATGGATGAAATATATTTGGAAGAAAGAAAAGCATGCAGAGGCATGGCAATTGGTAGTATGCTTGAAAAGGCAGAAACACTAGTCCCTACAGAGGGTGATGCCAGTAGACAAAGAAAGTCAAAGCATTTGAAAGTATAAGTATTTTAGAAACTGAGAAAGTATTTTAAGAGGTGAGGAAGACACATTCGAGGCACATTTAGATAAGGAAGACAAATCAGGCTAACAACAGGAGATGATGTAAAAGTCTATAAGAAACAGACTCCACATAAAGTATCCCTTCACTTTGTATCCCCCCTTCCCTTCTAGCCAGCCACCCTCCCTTGGGAATATATTTATGCACTTAAAGAAATTGAACTCTACAGATTTCAAGTTCAGGGACATAAGCCAAACAGGGGTGAAGGTGAGATTCCAAACAGAGAATGAGATTGTGTGAAAATCTATGAACCACTGACAGGTTATATCCCTTTCTCCAAGTAGGTTTTCAAAATTCCTGCAGCCAATTCACACACTTTCCAACAGGAGAGTAGCAGATTCATCCTTGGAGATACTGAAGAACTGTTGGAGAAAAACGACAGGTTTTTTTGTCCGAGGTCAGAAAAATTTCTTATGATAACCCATGATCCCTGTACAATCTTCTCAAATTGTATGCCACCGGTCTTACTCATGGACGAAGAGGTTCAATTAATAGCCAAGTCTCATAAGACATGCAAGCAAAACCCAATACAAACTAACAGGAAAAAGGGCATCTTAGGAAACAGAGAGAATCGAGACAAGAAGAAAATATTCAATGAAACTATAATTGATATCTTCAGAGAGAGAAGAGAAGACACTGATATCTTACAAGAAGAAAGGATCACAACCTTTTTATGTCTCATATGTGAATGATATCTCATATGGTGGTAACAAGGATTTTATTAATGAATACATGTAGCATTCAATGTTAAGAATGTAATAAATAATACATAAGTGTTAACTGTTATATTTAAATTAAGAATGTTGTGAATTAGATGTCTATAGTTTCTTCATAAATTTTCAGGACCATGGGTAATTGATCTTACAATCTTAAAATTCCAATTAAAATAGCATCAAATATATTAAAATGTATAGGAATAAATTTAACAAAAGATGTGCAAGACTTGTTCATTGAAAACCACGAAATGTTGAAATTATTTAAAGAATTAAAGAAACACACAGAAAACACTTCTTTTATCCCTGGATTGGAAGATTTAACATTGTAAAGATGAGAAGACACCCTGTGGTGGTATGAACTCTATGTATCCCAGAAAAACTTTTTCTTAAATCTAATCCATTCCTTTGTGTATAAATCCATTGCAAGTAGAATCTTTGGATGGAGCTACTTCTGTTAAGGAGTGACCCACCTAGAAGGAGTTTCAGCCCTCTTACTGGAGTCCTTTCTAAGAGATTAAAATTCAGACAAAGGGAGGAAAATCCAAGGAAGCAAAAAACTGAAATCAACAGGACCCAGAGAGACCAACAGATGCTACTATGTGCCCTGCTATGTGGCAGAGTAGCCATAGATTGCTAGCTGCCATTTTTTGGGAAGAATGTATTACCTCAACGGTGCCTTGATTTGGACATTTGCAAGCCTCAACCTGCAAACCAGTAAACTCACATTGTTTAAGCTGATCCATTTCATGGTATTTGCTTGGAGCATCCTAGGAAACTAATACCCTCCCCAAATTAATCTACAGATGCAAGACAATTCCTATCAAAATCCCATCTCCATTTGTGGAGAAATTAATAAGCAGATCCTAAAACTGTTATGGAAATGTATGGGAACCAGAATAGTCAAGATAATCTTGAAAAGTAACAAGTTGGAGGACTCATTTCTTGAGTTCGAAGTTATAATACTGCATTTACAAAGCTACAGTAATCAAGAGAGTGTGGTGCTCTTATAAAAATATATATAAAGATAATTTGACTAGAATTGACAGAACAGAAATAAACTTTTGCATTTAAATGGATGTGCACATGCAAAAGAATTAAAATTGGACACCAATCTAATTCAATATACTAAAATTAAGTCAAAATCGATTATAGATCTAAATACAAGAACTAAAACTATAAAATCTTAGAATGAAACGTAGATACAAATTTTCATGGTCTTGGGCAATGGTTGCTATAACAAAAGCCCAGGCAACAAAATAAAAATTAGATAAATTGTAATTCATCAAAATTTAAAATATTTGTGCTTCAAAGGACAACATTATTAATAAAGTGAAATGACAAGACATAGAATGGGGGGAAATATTTTCTTTTTTTACCTCAGAAAAGTACATGTAAGAAAAATCATATATAAAATATCATATACCGTATACCAACCTATTATTAACACCTTGAATTAATTTGGTACATGTGTTACAATTGATAAAAGCACATTTTTATACTTAAACTATTCACGGTAGCCCATGGCCTAATGTAGGGTTCACTGTTAGTGTTGTGAAGTTCCACGGATTTATTTTAAATTTTATTCTAGTAGCACATATACAACCTAAAGTTTCCCCTTTTAACCATATTCAAATACATAATTCAGTGCTCTTAATTACTCTCACAAAGTTGTACTTCCATCACCACCATTCATTACCGAAACCTTCCCGTTGTCCCAATGGAAACAATGGGTATTTTAAGCCTTAACTCCCTACCCCATCCCCTTGTAAACTGTATTTTAGATTCTGACTATTTGAGTTTCCTTATTCTAATTATTTATATCAGTGAGATAGTACAATATGGTCCTTTTGTGTCTGGCTTATTTCACTCAACATGATGTCACCAAGGTTCATACACGTTTTCACCAATATCAGCACTTCATTCCTTTTTTACAGTTGAATAATATTCCTTTGTATGTATATACCATATTTTGTTTATCCATTCATTGGTTTATGGACACTTGGGCTGCTTCCATTTTTTGGCAATTGTGAATAATGCCACTATGAACATCTTTGTGCAATTATCTGTTCTGTTCCCTGCTTTCAATTCTTTGAGGCACATACCAAGAAATTTGATTGCCAAGTCATATGGTAATTCTATTAAACAGGCAAGAGCTGCCTGAATCAACTATTTCCATGCTTTGCTGGAGGGACTGAGTCCTGGACTTTCCTACTCCACCATCTTACCACAATTCCTCTAGAAAGTATTTCCAAGTCTTATATCTAATAACTATAACATTTTTTAAAAAAGCACTTGTAATTCAACAACAAGGAAACACACGATCTAATTTTAAAATGGATAAGGGATTTGAATAGACATTTCTACAAAGAAGTTATGCAAGTGGCCAATAAGTACATGGAAAGAGCTTAAACAGCATTAGCCATTAGGGAAATGTAAATCAACATGATACCAATTCATACCCACTTGTATAAAAGTAATAAACAATGACGAGTGATGCTGATGATGTGGGTAACTAGATTATTCATGAACTTATGGTCTGAATGTAAAATGTTGCAGACTCTGTAGAAAACAATTTGATAGTTCTTCAAACCGTTAGAGTTACCATATGACCCAGAAATTCTACTCCTAGGTATGTACCCAACAGAATTGAAAACATATGCCATTTCAAAAATGCATGCAAAAATATTCATAGCACTAGTACTCTTAATAGACAAAAAGGTGAAGCAACCCAAATCTTCATCAAATGATGAATGGATAAATCAGATATGGTATATCCATATAATTGGATATTATTTGGTAATAATCAGGAATGAAGACTGATACATGCTACCATATGGATGGACCTGGGAAACATTATTCTAAGCGAAAATAGTCATTTACGAAAGATCACAGTCATATAAATGTATTTATGTGAAATATACAGAACAGACAAATACACAGAGAAAGAAAATGAATTTGTGTTGGTCAGTGACAGGGGGCAGGGTGGAATGTTGAGTGATTTCTAATGAATACAGTTTTCTTTGTAGTGCAATGAAAATGCTTTAAAATTAGATAGTGGTGATGGTTACACTACTCTGACTATACTAAAGCCCATTAAATTTTACACTTTAAAAGGGTGATATTGGTATATGAATTATGTTATAATAAAGCTGTCATAAAATACATTTACAATTAAATTAATCTTGTAAGAATGAAAAACAGTAATACCATGACTTACTAATGCTCAACAGAAAAAAATAGTATATTTTGAAAAGGAAGAATCCAGAACACAAGTAAGGAGCTGTAGATGATTGGTGAATTGAGTAAGAGCATCTTATGTTTTCAGACCTCATGTCATATAGAGGCAGTTATCTAATATGCATTCAATATGGATTATATGAGAGATATATGATGGAAGAGAAGATGAATATGTTAGAGATGAAGGGATAGAAGAAACCTTACAGATCACATAGGTCAATTCATTCTTAAGCTAGAAAATCAAATGCAGGCTCTTTGCTATGATCATGTACACACATCTCATGAGTCAGGAGGGAACCCAGATGATTCATGTCATGGTTCCATGTTGACGAATGCATCAGAGTGTAAATATTTTCATCAACTTAGAATGTATTTTTTCATTCTCTATCTATACATGCAACACAAACTAGTAAACAAAAAGACAGAAAGTAATCATTTTCTCCAAATTATATGTTAAAAGTAGAATGCAATGAGCAACATTCCTTAAATGAAAAATCACAAAAACATTAACTACTTTCTTTTTTTGGGAGTTATGAAGTTGGTGTAACATAATTTATTAGCTATAGTCTCAAGCTACTTGTTTCCCATGATTCCATTATCTTCTTTTTGAATTATTATTTTATTCATTATTTTTCTATCATTTCAATGAATAATTAGTGTTACTTCACTGCAAGTCTGCAGGGTCATTCATTCTGACTGAATTCTTCAAGGAATTATATATAGATTCATTAAACTGCAATTACACTATTCTTTCTACATAAACCAAGATTTCAATAGAGTCATATGATGCCTAAATATCTGTTATTACTTTGAGATTAAAACATTATTTGTACTTATTTGGCTATTTCAAATTCTAGTTCTTTAAATATTCCCTCTTTAGATTAGACCTGGAATTCAAATCTGGGGATATAAAGACCAGGTAAATAATCATGTAAATGAGTCAAGGTGAAGTTGTTTTTAAAATAAAATAATATTCATATTTCTGTTTTAGTTTGCTAAACACTGCTGGGAGCAATATACCAGAAAATGTATTGGATTTACAATGGGAATTTATTAGGTTAAAAGCTAAGAGTTTTGAGGCCATAAACATGTCCAAATCAAGGCATAATCAGAGATGCTGTCTCAGCAAAGTTCAGCTACAGGCCATCCTGGACTCCCTCCACTTGGCAAGGTGCATAGGGGCACCTGTTTGTTCGGGACACTGCCTTCTCCTCAGAGCTTACTTTCTTCCAGAGCTCAGCTGTGGGAAATCAGCTTGCTCTGTCCCCTCTCCTCCAGACTTCCTTTCTGAACCACTCAGGGCCCTATTTCCAAACCTCTGTGCTCCACTGATTCCAGCCTCTGGCCTCTGCGACCTCTCTCTCAGTCTCCTGGAGTTTCTCTGTTTCTGCCACCTTTTCCTGTTTGTTTCTGTTCCCAGTCCTCCATTTATAAAGGACTCCAGCAAGAGGACCAAGATCCATCCTGGGTCATGCCTCGCTTAAGTAATCCAATCAAAGTTTCCTATACTCACAGAAATGGATTAGCTGTGGCCAGAGTCTACATGTGAAGCCACTTCTAAGCATTCTCTTTATTCCACACTCTTATAAGATGAACAAAGCAGCAAACTCTTGGGATGTTTCTCATGAAAAAAATCAGTCCTACTTGGATACTGATATTACTGTGAGTCTTTGTTGATTGCTTGTGACACCCTCTTGAGTACATTCCTAAGTTTGACGCGCTTAGAATCATCAGAGAATCTTTCTTTCAAAGGCAGTTCAGGTGGCATTTACTCTTTGTATTCAGTAATTTATTCAACTTATTAATTAAAAAAATACCATCCAACAGAGAAGATCAAGGTGTTCTTGAAGTATATTCAGGAGAATATTCTCTTACCTGGTTGACATTATTTACTTTATCACAAACACCTGTATGGTGCTTGTCTTGTTCTAGACACTGTTCTAATGTCAATAAATATTTACTTACCTAATCTTCATAATAAACCTACAAGGTCTGTATTATGATTACCATAACAATTTGGGACATGAGGACACTGAGACCACAGGAGATTGCTAACCAGCTACCAAGTGTCAGTCCCATGAGGATATGCTCCCTCATAAATAGTTACCCAAATGCCTCTGCTGGAAGATTCTGAAGTTGTCTCTTTAGAAGGGTTGTCCAAACATATAGTCTACCTATCTTGGAAATGAATTAATGATCAGATGTTTAGCAAGCGCTGAGGACATTATCTAACATCTTTACACTGGATATAAACACGTGTTCATATTAAGTTTCTTAGACAAGCTTATCCTTGTCTTCAACTGTGACTGATCTAATTTAGCTTTCATAGATTCCTTCCCAAACTCAGTGGTTATATCAACAAGTAACAATATTCTATGGAAAACTTAGCTCTTGAAAACTTCAGTGATAATCCTAAGAATACTGGATATGAAAAAAACAGATAGTTTATGATATCTATCACATAGTTCAATTAACTCATCTCATTCACTATGTGTTTGTAAAAAAGTCCTCTTTTAGACTCTGAGATCTTCAACTATAGGGATTATTGACTTATTAATATTTGTGTCTTAAGGGCCTAATATTATGACTGGTTCAATATAGATGTTTGAGGCCACATCGCTTTAAGGAAAGAAGGAAGGAAGAAAGGAAGTAAGAAGGGAGGGGAGGAAGGAAGGAGGGAGGGAGGGAAGGAAGGAAGGAAGGATGGAGGGAGGAGGTAAAATTTCTCTAGTAAAATGATGTTTCTTATCATAATCCAAATTGAAAGAGGCAGGTACTTTCCCAATTCCTTTTAGAATTCTTTATAATTCATTTTTATATTATCAACTCACTCAGATATACAGCTCAGCATATATGTATTAGTATTCCCTTATTTTTAGGTCTCTTTTTCTTATCTAGATTCAGTCCTGCCAAAAGCCTTTCAACTCTATGCAATGCATTTAATTTGTATTGCATTTCTTGTTTTTAATGTTTACTAAATTGAAATGTCTTTTATTAGCCATGATGGAAATTATTTTTTAAAAAAACAGTAACAGAATACCAGCTGCTTCTACTATTTTATTTAAAGAAGTAAAGAGAAGTCAACTCTTGAACCTCTGTTTCTTTTCTTCCCAGGCGAAAAAAATAGAAAGACAAGGAAAGGAAAAAAAAAAAAAGAAACAGATAAGAAGCAGCAGTAAACATCCTGGGAAAAACCGCATGCGGGTGAGGAGTTTCACTCTTGTCATTGTCTTCACAAATGTGCAGATGAGACATTTAATTTGTGGTTGCAATGTTTGTCTGACTTCCTGCATTCTCACGGCTGGCAAATAGGGACTTGATTGCCCATGGAAGAACATCAATGTAACCACATGGCCACAGGCCGCCAGCATGCTCAGCAGAATGAAAAGTCAGCCCATGGACCCTGCCACAGAGGCTGGCAGCATATGTAAGGCTCTTAAGAATAGAATTAGTCCATCATTTAATGTCTGTGGTCTTCATACTAGTGGGTCACTTGGTCTAAAAGAAAAATTATCTTGACCAATGAGCTATTCATTCACAAATTTTAGTGAAGCCCTGTCATCTTTATTTTCTCATACCTAAACCAAAGTTATAAAGCATCAGCTGTTTTTTTAACTTATAAGGCAACTACACACCTCTAAAATATACATACCACACCATCATGTATTTATGGTCTAAAGGAACACACTGATATCTGAAAGAGAAGATTCCAGATTAGAATTGCTCCTTTTCTGATAAAAAAAAATTGCTTATACTTCATTGAACACTGACAGTCTGTCAAACTCCTTACAATCAGAATCCGTGGTTTTTATTATTCTGTATCTTCCCTTAGTGCCCACTTCAGCTCCGTGTGCCTCTCCCAGGTCAGTACTTGCTTGCTAACTATCAAGTTAATTGAAGAGAAAAATGGGAACATGCTGTAGAAAACTTTCCACAAGCTGGTGTTCTGCAATAAACCAAGAGTTTCTCAAGGTCTTCAATTATGCTATATATATCAAACAGGACTTCAGTTCAACACTTTAACATGAATTATATACACAATCCTGAAATTTATATATACACGTGGCTCTATATAATTAGCCTGTAAAGGATTCCTGGAACCATGGTATTGTCACTTTTAATACAAAATGTTTTCATGTGCATCAAGGTACATTTTTTTAATACCAAAAAGTATCCAAACGTATTACAAATTTTAGGCTAAGTCCAATTGACAGTTGAGTGTCCTTAAAAATAAGTGATGGACTCCATAAAACTCTCTTTTCTTCCTCCCTTCCTCTTCCCCCCTTCCTTTCTAAATGCCCTGTGCCATTAGAATTAATGAATTAATCAATGAGAATATAATAATGTGTTACATAGCAGAGGCTTGACCTCCATGTAGCTTCCTGTCCAATGAGACTGATAGAGAAGTCAATGTAATTGCAGTTGAAGCATGTTCATCAAGCTAAATTCTCATGTAAGCAGAGTCAGGCAATAAAGAAAAGACATGATAAGGCTAAGGGAAAGTACTCCAGATGTTCTTCACACTGCTTTGGAGGCATGGGCAACTACTCACCTAAAAAGTCAGAAAATAAATTCCTAGACATCATGGACTACAGGACTGAGAATCATAATATAGCTTCACCATCCATCGTGACAGCCAACTTCATTTTGTTGTTGTCATGTGTGTCACTATGAGAATAACTGTTTTACTAAGAAGTCAGCATGTGATCAGAGATGAGCAGAAAAGATGTCAGAGGTGGTTTTATCACTTATTGGCTTGGCTCTTCCTTGACCTATGGGATTCCACTGGATTTCTAGGTTGACACGTTAGAACCTGAAAGAGGAAGGAATTCTCAAAGAACCTCTGGTCAAGAAGTGTGGAAAGAAAGCAAGGGACCAGATGAATGATAATACAAAGAAAGCAGCCTGACCATTTTTTGTATCAGTTTCACCTCTATCTGCAAATCAAGTCTGTCTTACAGACCATTTGGCATGAGTGGTACATGCTACTAGTTTAAACTTCATACTGAACTAAATAATTTCCAAATATGTCATAATGAATGGAATAAAGAAGTCCCTTAATTCAGTCCCCACCCAAGTTGTTTACACAGGAATACAGCGTGTTTGTAGAATAGCTGACAAAATAATGCTAAATTTTATGTTCTTGTTTTACTCAGGGGAAGGCAATTTTCATATCATAATATTGTAGCTATGTTTTAAGAGAACTACCATCTGTGAAACACTCACCTGAAACATATTAAGTACTTGATATGCATGATTTTATTAAATCCTTGAACAACTCTATACAATAGTTATTATTGTTCCTGTTTTACAGACATGGAGTGCAGAAATTCAGAGATTTTGTCTCCAAATAACACAGCTAGCAGGGGATAGACCTAGGTTGTAAACTCTTATCAGTCCATTTCAGGATCCATTTTCTTATTACTATTTAGAGCTGTCTCCTTGAAGAGGTATTTAAGACATAGCTACTCCCTTAAAGAAGTTATGATTTTTTTTTTACAGAAATAGGACCTCTAATTAAATGTACATCAGTATGTATTTACTGAATACCACTGTGGACAAGGCATTATGAGTTTTATAAAGATGGTATGACATAGCCTGGCCCTTTAAAAAAAAAAAAAGCTTTTTAGAAAAAGAAGATCTCAGACACCATCCAAACCTTTCATTTTACTGATGGGGCTCCAATACCTTGAACATGGAAGTGCCTTACCAGAAGTCATCTGGCTCCTTATTGGCCAAGCCAGGTGTTGTAAGGGTGGGGTGGTAGTAGTTTCTCAACTTCCTGCTGGTGCAATCAGCATAGCTGCACAGGACTTCTGTCTCAGAAGGTTACCCAGTCTGAGGTTGCTATCATGAAATGCTTAATAATTTTGCCTAAAAACTGGCACATTGTAAGGAAGTTGCTGGGACAATGGAGCATACACGAGGGTTTGGAGCCTCTGCTCACTCATGGTACAGTCTTCCTCTTCCTCCCTCATTCCCTGGAACCGATTCTTAGCCCCCTGCTCCCCTTCTCCTCACACCTGGGCACTGACCAGCCTCCCCCTCCCCGGCCCTGCCCAGCTACCTCTGCTGGCCTTCACCCTGGCAGGGGAATGTCAGGGTGCATGCCTCGAGGCATCACGGAGCAGGGAATGGCAGTGACAGTCCCCACCCTAGGCTGGCACAACCACAATATGTTCCGTGGATGAATTAGCAAGGGTGACTCTCTTGCCTTCCCTATCCAGGTACTAGGCATATTACCTGGGAATTGCAATGCCTTGGGGGCCACCCATCTCCTGGAGGCTGAGGCAGCAGTTCTGTGCTTGTGTCCTATGTGGTAGACCAGAGCTCCCAGACACCTGGGAGTTTCTTCACATGCCCTAGGTGTGTCCTTGGGCCCAGGAGAGGATGGCATTAAATAGCAAGTGAAAAATGTCATGCTGCATCTGAAGAGAGACCATGGAATTTTTTAAAAGTTTACTTATTGTTTACTTTAATAGTCCTTTTTCCCTGCTTTCTGAACAAGAAGCTTTACATTTTCATTTTGCACTGAGTCCTGCCAATTTTGTAGTCAGTAGCAGTTACCATTCTCTGATTGCTTCATATGTGCCAAGTATTGTGCTAGGCACTGACAACTCTGTGATGGAGGTGCTGTTATTAATGAAAATTTATTAATAGAGAAACTGAGGACTGGAGAAGTTTATGGATTAAGGCAATGTACCTGAGATCACACAGCTAATTAATGGCCCCCCAGATTTGGTCTATGGCGTCCTGCACTCAGTACTTTCACCAATGGGGCATTAATGCCTCCATCCTGCTCACAGAACCCTTTGCTGCACCACAACCACATCAGGCTGCTTCCTGCTAAAGTAGGATCTGCCACGGGCAAAGGCAGCAGGAGGCAATGCTCCTGATGTCTAAAGGGAAAACAGGCAGAGCTCAGGCCATAGGAACTCCCAGGAACAGAACCTCTGTATTTGTTCCACGTAAGAAACATATTTCCTCTGCCTGCAATAAGGCAGAAACCCTGTGTGGGCTGAGCCTGGCATGCTTCCTCTTAGAAAACTGTAATTTGGGGCCAGCAGGTCCAAAAGAAGCCACAGGTGAGTGCATAAGACATAATTTTGAATGATGACATAAAGACAGTAGTTTTGTCTTTAGTCATGAAACCTACAAACCACATAGAAATATATGTGTAAGTAGTCTTCAATGACTCACCATTGAATGGATTTCCCGTATTCTTGCTAAGAATAGCATTATTCCATCCTCAGGGAAGCTCACATCTGCAAAGAAATTCTACCACCTTTGTAGGATATGAAGTCAGTGGATGGGAAAGGCAGCTCTTAAAAATCACAAATGTCATTAGACACTTGTTGGTCCACAACATATCATTGTCTCTACATCTTTATCCAACAGAAAATCACATCTGTCTCCACATCAAACCATTTCTGTTTCCCAAACTTGACTAAGATGCTTGCAAAAGTCTGCTTTTTTATCTAAGTTATTGAGATTTCTTTTGTTTGAGAGAATAACAGCAACACCCGGAGCTTCCTCTCCCCACCTCTCTCTCCCCCAAAATGCTCATTTATGGAGGAGCAGGTTTCAGTATCTAAATGATTACTCCATGCTTGGCAGGTGGAGATTGCAGCACCAGTTACGTTAATGATTTCTGAGGTGACGCTGAGGCCTCAGAGGCTGCTTGGCAGAACAGCTAGCAGGAAACTAATGAGTATCCCAGCACGACCCTAGACCATTAAAAAGGGGGTGCTGCAGGGAGGAGGGAGAGAAATAAATGAGGGAACTCAGCCTCTAGTAAAGATATCTGTGAAGGCTCTTAATGGAGTCTAGAAAAGAAAATTAATCACCCATAATGATTGGGGAGTACATGAATATATAATTTGATTCCATTTACAAATTTATGTATATATGTATTTTACAGAATGATGCATGGCATCAGAGAGGGTTGGGAATCACAACCTAAACTTGATTTAATCATGAGGTGGGTACCAAGTGGTGTGAGTGACAACAGTTATAGGAACATGTACTTGGGAAATCATTCTTTTTCTAATGCACCTATGGTAATCTTAGCTGAGATATTATGGAATTCTGCAGTGAAGAGTGTACCTTGGAATTCATGATTTTAATTACTGGAGATGACCAATTAACACATTGACAAATTAAAGGAAATTTGCATGGGTACTAACCTTACATTAAATTATTAGTAAGAAACAGCTGTTGAAACATATAATTTCATTGCCATTAGGTTCTGATATTCAATTGTTAATCATCCAAGTAAAATAATAACAGACTAATAATTGAAATGTTGAATAAAACCAAAAAAGAGAAATAGAATTTTCTGAAAAAATCAGGTATTTCTTCTGTATGATTTAAGAGGTAAAAGGAGGGACTTTAGAAGAAAATTTTGATTTATATTTTTCATATGTAATATTAACTTATGTAATAGTAAAATATTAACTTGATGTAATAGTAAAAAAATAGAAAAAAAAAAACAAAAAAACCCAAAATGATGCCTGTGACCGATTGTTAGAAGTCTTGAGTTAAAAACTAATTCTCTACCTTGATACCTTCTTGACATTTTATCAAATCAGTTAAATTAATTTTTCCTTAATATCCTTGTAGTTAACTTGGCTCTCTAAAGCTTGGTCCCTAAATTGAGAGACTAACCAACTTTAATGTTAAAATATCTACAAGCTTTAATTTACTAAAGTCCTAATACCAATAACAGATGGAAAATTATACAGGACAGTTACTCACAGTGTAACATATGAAGCATGAAATCTGGTCTCTGTTCAATTGTCCATATTATCTCATCAAAGAGCCAGAGCTGTTTCAGAAGAGAAAGAAATCCTGACCCTCCAGTCCACTGAGCTTTCATAAACATATTATCTTGGGAAGCCACTTAAGCTATTTATGATTCATTTTCTCCTATAAAAAGGAGGTGATAATGGGTTATGATAGGCTGGAGTACTTCAACGTACTTTAGAATTTGTAAACTAAAACATACTTCACAATGAGAGGCTTTTACCCAAAGACAACACCAAAGTAACATGTATAAGATCAAAAACTTCAATAGTTAAAAAACAAAACAACACAAACATTGAGATAGATAGGCTTGGAACTGATACTTTCAATGAACAGAGTGAGAAATGCGCATTCTTTATAGGCATTTAAATAATTAGACTCTGTCACTCATACATAAAATCTCTCTACTAACAGTCACTGAATGATGCCAAACTACATCAGAGTGTAGCTTTTTTCCCAACTCAAATGCTACATCACATACCAGGGATGAAAGGAGTGGTGTCTGTCTCTGGACTTACTCAATTTGGGAAGAAAAAGTGGTGAACAGGAGAAGAGTGAAACCTGGTGTCACATGACCACTGAAAGCTATCTGAACATAGGATCACTCCATTCCTGAGAGATGGAAGAATAGCACCTGGGTGGAAAGCATGCTGCAGCAGGTCTGTTCCACCAAAGTGACTTCTCCCATCATCAGAGAGGAGAGGGCAGAAGGTACAACTTTCAAAGAGGAAATGGCTATTTCATTAATTATTTTTAAGCTCTTGGAATTTCTCTTTTACTTTTATTTTTAGATCCATGTTTATATTTTGCCTACTTTGGAACACTTCAAGAACACTTCTGCTTAATTTTATTTCTTGTTTATCTAATTAACTATCTCACTAATAAATCTGCAATTATGTATCTTTTCTGTATACTTGGTTTTATTGGGATCTATTTTTCTATGCTACATATGTTTGTGATAATATAGATGTATTTTGGAAAATCAACATATATCCAAATCCATTACTGTTTAATGGGATAATGCTTTTAAGGGTAAGAAAGAAGATATGTGAACATTTGATTACATTCTCAACATTATAAATTTTAAATCCTTATTTTATTTAAATTGGCAATTCTTTAAACACTAGTGAGAGTGCAATTTTATATATTTATTTGACCATCTATTTATGTATTTTATGTTCATGACAGACTCTTTGAAGTCAAGAAAATAACTAGACAGTTTTCTTAATTTCATTTTAGGACCCTAGAGTTCTAGAAAACTTATATCAGAAACAAACATGATCTTATGCGCTCAAATGAATGACGTATAGTTTTCAGAAGTAGATTATGCATTTTACTTCTAGTTTGAAATAATATTATAACAGCTTAAATGAAAACACTTTTTCCCCATTGTTTCCTTGGTAGATATGTCCTTGTTTTTGGAAGATTGTGTGTAGTCCACAATAATGGTACAATTAACTATATATTAGTTTATGAACTCTCTGAAATTTCAACCTGTCAGCTCATACTTTGAATACTGATAACATGACCTTGCAGTCCTCATACAGCCCTAACACAGTTAAAGGCAGACATCTATAAGATTAGCTTCAGGAAATGGAGTCTAAGATGAGTAAAAGAAAGGGCTCAAATTCTGAGAAAAGATACAAAAAGCCAGAGCTGTTAATGCTTGGAATACATAAGGGGCCTTACCTCTCATTTGGGGGACCTTGACACCTCCTTTTACAATGATAAATTATGTGCTGGGTCAACTGCAGTGGTTGTGGTACAAGTAAGACAAGATACACATTCATTTCTTTAACCAGAATAGTTTTGTGACTAACTTTCTGTACTTCACAGCATACAGGGTGCATGTAAGGAATCCTAAAATAAAGGGCAGATTATGAAGCTATGATTTATAGTTACCATTTTATTCTTTAAAACACTTTTAGCATAGTAAGACTTCTGTGATAAAGAACTTGCTATTAGCTGATGAATTAGAAAAATCATGGAATCTTGAGAAAGGAGGAATCAGAGTTTATCTTGTCTAGTCTTCTTTTAAAATATGAGAGAACAATGATTCTGAAAGATGGGATGATTTGTTCATGGTGACACAGCAATTAAGTACAGACGCAATATTGAAACAACTGTTTCTGATTTCTAAGTAGAGTCATTCCAACTCTGCCAAATTAGAGCTGTTTTTCGCAATTGTACATTAAAACATAAAATTCTATTGAGAAACCATTAGGAGGCAACAAAAAAGTAGAGGAAAGAGGTGCCGTCTTATTTTAATTGTTTTGACTTTTTAAAAATATGAAGTCTCATAACTAAGCATTGCTAGGCCATTCAATAATCACTGGGTAGTACAGGTGTACTTTTTTTTTTTTTTAATGAAATGCTTTGGTGGTCTGTAATGCAGGCCCAAGCAAATTTCTATAGAGTGCTTTTCACAGAATGTTAATGTAAACACATGTTGGAACCCATTTGTTTCCAGAAGCGTCAATCCATTCTTCTATTCACAGAAACTCTAAGCCATCTTTCATAATCCACACATGCCACAAGTAAGCAACTCATTTTCTTAAAGGGGATTTAGTCGTGTTCCTGTTTTTGTCATTGGGATGGAACCCTAGTTAGCAGTGTCTGCTGGGAAGGGCCATTTTGCACCCTTATTTCCAGGTCTTTGTGTGGAAGAGCCATTACTTATTTCCCTTTAAATAAAGTGACCAAGCTGAACATGGAGAACTCCCCAAGCTCCAGGAGACTTTACAGAAAAGAACTGCCCACTCATAACTCAGGCTGGCTTAGGAAGCTGACCTCACCCTCCATCACCATGAGCTTGCAGTCATCTATGCAATGAAGTGTGACAACAACTTTAATAGCATGTGAAAACGTATTTTATTATGGGGCCATTAATTTGCCCTGCCTGCTATATGATGTTCTCCATATGCTACATGGGAAAGTGCCCTTGTGCTTTGAGGTCTTTCCTGCTCTTATATAGTGTAGAAGTCTAATGGGTGCCCTTTTCTCTGCTCTGTCCTTGGCAGAGATGAGCATCATTCCGTCATTTTGTTTGTGTGTCAAATAGTGGAATGATATAGTTACATCTGCACTTGCATATTTTCTTTTACTATCCAGAAATCTGTAAAGCCTTGGCTTTTGAGGGCCTAGTCAATGCATTTAAGAGCATTATTATCAAGAGAATCATTTTTGGCATAGAAATAAGAAAGAAAATGTTCCATTTATTTTGGGAAAGGTCTTTGAGAATGTGCATGGGCTAAAAGAGGCTTATGACTATATAGATTGCTATTTATTACTGATGTCAAACAAATAACATTTGTACACCTATGTAGTGACCTTGTAGGTAAAAAGAAATTTAAAATTCTCATTCTTAAGTTTTAAAAAATGTACCATATATACACACTAATATATGATGTTGTGTTCTCTGAGTATATTTTGAAATCCAAAGGCCTTTTAATTGCTGCTATTGTGAAAGCATTAATTGTTAACCTCTTTTATTCCAACAAATATTACCAGATAATATATTATGTTGTAGGGTTTATACAAAATAGAGACAGAGAATGAAGTAGACAGAAGTTGAATACCTGTGGTTTTTGTTTTTGAAATTCCCTTTCTGGCATATTGAATTATGGAAGTTCTTAATAAATACTCAGTGAGTAAAGGCACATTATAGATAAGGGAAACAAGCAGATATATTTTTCTCTAATAATTTAAGTGTTATAATGCAGGCATCTTTAGAGGATGGAGATTGAGTTTCTCCCAGCAGGTAACTCTACTGCTAATTTTTGAAAGAGAAGTTTAGAATTTCAGAAAAGAGGAAGGGTTGGTGCATGGAAGTTATAATGCCAGCTCTTTGCAGGAAAAAGCAGTGGATAAGGTATTTCACCAAGACTAATTTCCTGGTTCTGATGATTCAACTAGCATTATATAAGGTGTCAACATTGCAGGAGGCTGGATGAGTGACATAGAATAAGTTAATTATTTTCAAACTTTCTGTAACTTTGGAATTTGTGTTCCTGAGTGTGATGGAGTTGGACTCAGATATGATCTTTCTACACATGCCGCTTCTGTTACTTTTACCAGAACTGTGGTTGGTGTTTGGGTTGGTGTATACTCAGGAGACCTGAATCTCTGGACTGTCCATGTGACAGCCAGGCCCTGAGCCTCAGCAGACTTGCAACTCCTACCCTCTGGTTTATTGGACTTAACCTGGCCAGCTAACAGGGAGGTGAAGAAGGTCAAACATAACAAAAGGGAGCCAAGAGTGCCTACAACTGCAAGCGGGAGAATTGCATCCATCATCCATGTGGAATCTAAGCTCCCTCTTGATGTAGAGAGGGACTGGACTTAACTATCCCAGGGTCCACAGGATGGAGGAATAGAGTATAGATTAGAGTTGGCTTACTGATGTTCTGCTGGGGAACTATTGTGATTAGTAAGGGAAGAAATTGTAATATTGATGTAGAGAAAGTGGCCATGGTAGCTACTAAAGGTAGGGAGAGGGAAGAAGGCATATGATGTGGGCGCATTTATAGAATTTGGAGTTGCCCTGGGTGGTGCTGCAGGGACAGATGGTGGACATTGTGTGTCCTGCCATAGCCCACTGGATGGAATGGGGAGAGTGTAGACTACAATGTAGACCACTGTCCATGTGGTGCAGCAGTGCTGCAAAATGTATTCACCAGGTGCGGTGAATGTGCCATGATGATGGAAGAGTTTGTTGATGTGGGAGGAGTGGCATGGGGGGGGTGAGGGGTATACAGGGACCTCATATTTTTTGAATGTAAGTTTTAAAAGAAAATAAAGAAGAAAAAAAAAGTGGCTTACAATATGTTTTTTAAAAATAGGTGAATAAAGGATAGGATTTTTTTTTAATGGTTATGGTAGGCAGGATCCTGACATGGTCCACAAGGTTTCCTGTCCTCCTGTGTACATGTTCTTTATAGTTCCTGGGACTTTAAATATGAGGGCTTTTACTACTGCAATTAGGTTATGTTATATGGCACAGTTGACATACAACTCCTCCTCCATAGGGAGATCAACTGGGGAAGCTGGAATTAATCATTGAGCCCTGTAAAGGCAGGGTTTTCTCTGGCTCTTTGCAGAAGTGAAGGCCAGACCTATGAAGCACAAGAAATATTGGATGCATTGTTGCTGAAGATCAAAGCACCATAAGTCAAGGAATGTGGGCAGCCTAGAGCTGCTGAGCATGGCTCCCAGCTGACAACCAGTAAAGGAACAGGGATCTCAGCCTTAGAACTACGAGGAACTGAATTCTCCCAAAAACAAGAATCAGCCAGGAAGTGGACATTTCCCCAGAGCTTCCAGGTGAGAACTCAACATGGCTAACACCTTAATTTCCATCTTGTGATACCCTGAGCAGAGAACTAACTATCCTGTGCCAGACTTCTGACCTACATAGCTGTAAGATAATAAATGGTGGCATTTTAAGTAAGTGGCAATTTGTCACACAATAGAAATCTGATAAATTAGTTTTTCCTATGTAGAATACCAAGATTCATTTGGAGAAACTCTTCACCCTAAGTTAATACATGTCTCTCAAACCCAGAATAACCCCCCTATATTAGTTAGCCAAAAAGGGTGCTAATACAAAATACCAGAAATCTGTTGGCTTTTATAAAGGGTATTTATTTGGGGTAGAAGCTTATAGTTACCAGGCCATGAAGCGTAAGTGACTTCCTTCATCAAAGTCTGTTGCCATGTGTTGGAGCAAGATGGCTGCCATCATCTGCCAAGAGTTCAGCTTCCCTTTTTTTCTTAGGGCTCCATGGTCCTAGTTTCTCCCAGTATCAGCTATAGGTGGGGATAAATCTCGTCTCTCTCCTGAGGCTCGATTATTTCTGGGTTCAGCTGCTCTTCTTCTTCACATATCTGTTCCTCTGTATTTACTTCCCAGGGCTCCAACATAAAAACTCCAACCTCCCATCTCTGTGGTGTGGTTTCTCTGTGTGTCCCCACTCCCTTGTTGGGCAGGGACTCAATGTCCTACTGACATGGCCCAAACAAAGCCCTAATCATTATTTAATCAAGTAAAAGTGAAATCTCTGAATCCAATATAATCCAATTTGTCCAATGGAAAAGACCAGCTCACAAACATAATCCAATATCTATTTTGGGAATTCATAAACAATAACAAACTGCCATATCCCCCTTAATGACTCTTACACAATAAGTGGCCCGTGGGTTCCAAGCATTTGATTTTATGATTATTTATTTAGTCATCCACAAAGGCTCTCTCTGTTGTACTTCTTACCTCAGGTAAACATTGTTCAGCAACCTCATCTTGACCTGATGTAAAATGTGTTACTTCTGGTTTTGAGATGGAGGGATAGAAAGCTTCTCTAAAAAATCAAGTCATTGGTTTTTTGCAAGTAACCCCCAAACAATAAATGATCAAGAGAAAACACACTGGGAAGCAGACTTAGCCCAGTGGTTAGGGAGTCTGTCTACTACATGGGAGGTATGCGGTTCAAACCCCAGGCCTCCTTGACCCGTGTGCAGCTGGCCCATGCGCAGTCCTGATGCGTGCAAGGAGTGCCCTGCCATGCAGAGGTGTCCCTGCATAGGGGAGCCCCACTTGCAAGGAATGCGCCCCATAAGGAGAGCCGCCTAGTGCGAATGAAAGTGCAGCCTGCCCAAGAATGGTGCCGCACACATGGAGAGCTGACACAACAAGATGACACAACAAAAAGAAACATCGATTCCCATGCCGCTGACAACAACAGAAGCAGACAAAGAAGACACAGCAAATAGACACAGAGAGCAGACAACCAGGGTGGGAGGGAAGGGGAAATAAATAAATAAATAAATCTTTAAAAAAAAATGAGAAAACACAAAAGTTTTGTCATCAATGAAACTAAGAAATATCTAATACCCACACTATAATACAAGGGAGATGGATATTACACGGAAGCATAGTAAACCCATTACCAGAAACAGGTAAGACCCATGTACCTATAGAAGGAGATAATGAAGAACCCTCAGACAACAAGAAAGGCAGGGTGAACCAGAGGACTAAAAAGTGGGGGATATAGTGAAAGTTAATGCATAAAATGCCTAGAGCCTCATGTCCTTACCCCATCCTGTGTAGTCTGTTAACAGCTCCATGCCCCATTACTGGAAGGAAGAAGTATATTCACTAGATAAATTAATACAGAACCTCTGAACTGAGGACCACCTGGCAAGAAGAGATAAAGATTACTGTGTTCAACTTATAATGAGAGCTGTAACCCCAGGAAGAGAATGGAAAACTTTTTCTCTGCAGAGATTGAACTCTTCCAGACAATGTAATAGTATAACATTTTGGATTTCTTAGCAAAATCCAGCTGACCCCTGGGTACCCAGTAAAAAGATGCAGCATTGTTGTGTCTCTCTCTTAAATATGGATGGGAAAAATCAACACCAGGACTTTTAAAGAAATGCTCTAGCAGAAAATCAGAGCTCACCACAAAGAAACAGAGGAAAGTAACTCAGAGACAATGTAGAGAACAGAATAGAATTTCAATAAATTATATTTGATACTCTCTGAGAGATGATAATATATTTCATTTATAACAAAAGAATAGAACATGATTAAAATCAGAAAATGCTAAATAGTTCTTTTAGAGTGAAAACATGATAGCCTGTTAAAAAGGTAAAAGATAAAAATCTAGACTTGTCATGAAAAGACAAGGAGGAAACTTAAATTCATATTGCTAGGTGAAAGAAGCCAGTTTGTACAGGCTAAACTCTATATGATTCCAACTATGTGATATTTTGCAAAAGCCAGAATTAAAAAGATAGTAAAATGATCAATGGTTGCCAGGGGCTGCTGGGGAGGGAGTTAAGGATGAATAAGTGTCACACAGGGCATTTTAATGGCAGTGAAACCATTCTGTATGATAGAGTAGAGGAGGATACATGAAATAATGCATTTGTAAAATCCATAGAACTGCACACCTAAAGTAAGTCATAGACTTTACTTAATAACAATGTATCAATATTGGTTCATCATTTATAACAAATGTACCCCACTACTGCAAGATGGTAATAATATGAAATAGGGAAACTATGTTTGTGGGTGGGATGGGTATAAGGGAACTCTGTACTTTCTGTGCGATTTTTCTCATAAACAAAACCTGGCCTAAAAATAAAGTTTGTCATTTAAAAATATAAGCTTTCCTAATGCCAAAAGACAGATTGATGGACAATATGAACAAGACAGATAGGAAAATTAGAGGATTGATCCAAAAAGTACATTGTCCAACCAATGAAAGTTCTAATAATAGGGAAAAGCAATGACAAAGGCATGGAAAATGTTATACTATTAAAATAAAAGACATTTCCCAAAACAGAAAGGCATGTGCTTCTAGAATAAAAAGGTCCGTCAACTGCTCACCCCAATGCATTAAAAAATAAGTCTAAGAGAAAAATGATCTAACTTTAAAACACCAGGAACATATAAAAGATCCTAAAACTTTTTGGAGGCTGTGGGTGTATTAAATAAATATCAAATAATATATGAGAGATTGGAATCCAATGTAACAAACTTCTCAAATAAGAAACTGAAAGAGTATGCAGCAGAGTATTGCTTTCAAAATTCTGAGAGGAAATGCTTTGCAACCTAGAAATCTATAACCTGATAAAGTATCAATTAAACATAAGGGTAGAAGAGAAATTATTTTCAGGCTTAGGAAGCTTCATCTTTCTTACATTCATCCACTCCTGCAGAAGCTATTGGTATATGAGTTACAGCATATTGAACAGCAACTGGGATCCAGGAAAGATAGGTTCTCACCCAGGAAAAAGCCAACAAAGTTCCAGGATAGCAGTCTAGAGAGCAAACAATCCTAACTGTATCTGGAGCATGGAGGAATCCAACAAGATGCAACCAACAAAAAGTGGGAAAAGTAGCTTCCAATGTGAAAAAGAGACAAAAAGTACATAACAAAGAACTGCACATGAAAGAAAATGTAATAATTATTCAAACTTGGCTTGAGTTAAGCACAATTACATAATCATTATACTGAATGGAGATTTGTTCATTATATTTAGAAGAAGGGGAGAAAGGATTAAAAGAGAGCTAAAATCCTTGTATTCCATCTGAGTCAATAGATAATGTCTAAATAATTGAATCAAAGAATAATAACATAAGCACCTTACTCAAAAATCTGTAAATACCAGAGAAAAAGCAAAACATATTGAAAACCATTGCCTCTTGGGATTGGGACTGAGCATTGGCAAGAAGTGAAGCAGATAATTGCTATTTTTTGTTTGTGCATTGTGAGGATTTTGATGTGTTTTGCTTTTTAAACAAAAACGTGATAGTTTTTTTAAGAGTTAAACAATTAAATAAAAGGAGATGCATTTCAATGTTATTGTGAAAACAAAATCAACAGAATGTGCATTGAGCATAGCATCCTAGGTCCTATGACCTTCCTCTCTTGCCCTGTTTCTTCTATCTCTAATCTACGATGCTTTCTTCTCTCTCTGTTACACTTACTATCAGATACAGTGGCCATGAAGGTTCACTCCACCTTGCACAGTGCATGTTGAAGTAAAAAGAATAAGAGCTTGGACTCAGTTACATATGTACTGGCTAAGATGTAACTGGTCTGCACCTGAGCTTGGAGAGTGAAAGTCTTTTGCCAAGTTTCCTATTTAGCCAATAATACCCACCTCTTAAGGTTGTAATGAAAATCAAAAGCAATTTTGTAAGTAAAGTGCCTGGAGAGTGGCTGGTTCACTGATGGCATTCTGCTACAAAATACAATGTACCAAACAGCACTATCCATCTGCTACCCTTGGCATTTCTATCATCACCTTTACCTGGATATTTTACCTTTTTAGTGGTGGGGATTGCAAAGGTTTTAATCAGTTAATTCAATCAATCATTTGTTAATTCAGTCTGTGGTCAGATCAATGAAGTTTTTTGGCTTATAGATTTTTGTTTTTAAAATGTCAAGTGTATGGCTTTTGTTTTCTGCTGTTCTTTTTTTTTTCTACTTTTTTTTAATTGCATTAATTAACTAGCTAAACAAATTGACTGGTAAAGTTAACGTATACAGACTGGGCTCAAACATGCTCTAATAGATAATTCTTCAACCATTTATTTTTAGTATCCATAGTTCAATTCATAAACATGTGATAAACATACTTTCCAATTTATCTTGCAAAATAAACACTTTCCCCATAAAATACTTTTTAGAATGACAGGATTATTTTCATAAAGAATTATCCCCATGATGCATATTTTTTATATCAGGCATTTGCTTATGAGAAACAGCCTTTGGTTGTGTTTGTTCTCAAGAACTGTATTTCATTAAAAGATCCTTTTGGAAAATGTTTGAAGATTCATTATTATGCAACATATTATCCTTGAACTTGGATAGCTCTGTCACTTGTCTAACTCCCATCAGATGGTAATGTCTCTAGTATGGGGTCTGATGTTTTCTCTTTTTAGTATCTAAAATACCAAGTCTTGCACTTGACACACATTAGGCACTCAACAAATGCTTTTTGAATGTGTCGACTGTATCTGGTACCCAGCTCTTTTAGAGAATCTTATTTTGCGGTTCCTCTTTGGCTCATGGGCCCCAGAAACAGCTCCTCTCTTTCTGTTCCTTTATTCCTTAGGGCAACTTCACTTACAAGGGATAGAAACGTAATGCACACTGGCTTAGGTAAAAGACAAGTTATAAGCCTAGGCAATTCAAGACAGAACTGGATTCAGTTGCTCTCTGTCTCTCAGCTCTACTCTTTCTGTTGGACTTATTCTATAGCAGTCTTTTGTGGCAAAAAATCTATTAGCAGCTCAATACTTATGTCCTACCACCTTAGCAAAAATAGCAAGAAGAGAATAATGAAAAGCAAACCCCTGTGCCAAGCACTTTAGACACGGTAACTCATCTAAACCTGGAAATGTCTATGAAGGAAGCACTGTTATTATTTGCATTTTGCAGATTAGGAATCAAAGGCACAGAGAGGTTAAGAAAGTTGTCTGTGGTGACACAAGTTGTAGAGTTACATAGTTTGCTTCCAGATTCTTTCTCATGTCCAATGGTCTATATTGCTTCTTTCTCATATTCTACGTATCATTTGATCATTGTTGTCTGGTTTAAGCCACATGGTCATCATTGAGACAATCACTGTTGTTTACAAGAGCAGCTGATTGGCCAGGACTAGGATGAGTGACCAACCTGGGAGACGGAGTTGGGGTAGTTCTCATCAAGAATATTGGAGGTAGTTTCCCAAAGGAAAATCATGGTCCTACTTCAAAGAAAAATATATGGATGCTGGAACAGACAAAGCAATCACTTTCTGCTGCATTTTATATTCTGCTTTGTCTCCTCAACAAAAGGGAGACATGACTTGGAAGATGAGATGAGTCATTTAAATTATTTTCTCCTCATATGGCATCCCTTTAAGGACTGGGACAAAAAGGGCATTCTTACCAAATATGAGTAATTTTCAGATTATATTTGAAACAGAATATCACCTTTCATATCATTACTTATTATAATCCAGGCAATGTGCAAAACATTTCACTTTTTTTCTTGCTTTTTTTGGCTGACTTTTCATGTTCTTTCAAACAATTGAGAATTACAAATTTTGCTTAATGCAAACCAGTTATATAATAATAATAAATTGTATCAATTGCTAATTAAAAATGTGCATTTATATATAAATATGTATATATATAATTAATGAATACTGTGTTAACAAAGAAAATTAATGGAGGGACATACACTACCTACATTTCATTCTAAGAGGGCTGAATCTATACCAGCCCCCAGAAGAAGTACTGGCCATTTTTCGGTTCTGAACCCATAAACATATTTGGATACTGACTTACTTAAAAACAAACTCCTAAAGATAATAATTCCCTTCACTGCAATAAAGATTTTTTAAACTTTTCTAAGCACATTCACATATATCTCATAAAACAACTGGTTTAAAGAGGGATTAGCAGACTATAAGGTTTCCAGAGCTGTGATCTAATAATCAAAACAAAACCCATTATAATGCTTGGCTGAGGATGGCTAAGTGGGGGAAGAAAGTGCTTCAGGGAAAAAAAAAACAGCAAGGAGTGAGTTGGAGAGATGTCAGTGTTTACTACAGGCTGAATGAACTCTAGGGGTTCTACTGACCTAGTATGGTTAGGAATAAGTCAAAACGCATAGGCCTAGAAGTCAAGAAGAAATGACTAAATCTCTGAGTTCAGAACCAAAAAGATTTATCTGAGTCCTAGAAATCTGGTATATGCGGTTTTTCTCTGTTCCTAGGAAGCATCATCCCTCAAAATGATTTGAATCTACGAGTTTCTTAAATCCAGTAGCAACTGACTATGTGATGTTTAGTGAACAGCAGGTTGTATTAGTCAGCCAAAGGGGTGCTGATGCAAAATATCAGAAACTGGTTGGTTTTTATAAAGGGTATTTATTTGGAGTAGTTGCTTACAGATACCAGGCCATAAAGCATAAATTACTTTTCCCTCACCAAAGTCTATTTTCCTGTGTTGGAGCAAGATGGCTGCTGACGTCTGTGAGGGTTCAGACTTCCTGGGTTCCTCTGGGCTCAGCTCCTCTCTTTTCTCCACAAGGTCAGTTGTAGACTATGAGGCTTTCTAGGCTTTGCCTCTCTCCACAAGGCCAGCTATAGACTATCAGGTCAACTGCCCTGTCTTTCTCCCCAGGGCACCGGCTTAAGACTTCAGCAACAAACTCCAGCATGGAAACTCCAAAATCAAAAGCCCTCAACTCTGTCCTTTCCCATGTCTTTTATCTTATCTTTAACATCCTGCTGGCACAAGAGGTTTACCTGATTAGTTAATCAAGTAAACCTCTGAATCCAATATAATCTAATATGCCCAGAGGAGAAGGATCAGTTTACAAACATAATCCAATATTTCTTTTTGGAATTCATCAATAATATCAAACTGGTATAAAGGTGAAACTTGAGCTTTAGTCATGTGCACCAGTAGAGTTGGTTCCATCAGGAAATATTTGTCTTGTTTATTTACATTAAAAGCAGGAATGAAAGACAAGATGCAGCAGAAAAGCAACAGCCACACAAACAACCACCAAAAAAACAAGCCAACAAAAACAAACAAAAGCGGTGGATGGAGGGTACATGGGGACCTCATATTTTTTTAATGTAATATTAAAAAAATGAATAAAGACAAAAAAAAAAAAAAAGCAGTGAATTCCATGTTAAAAACTTGATGGTTTGGCTGGTAAGATTAGGAATAGATTTTAGATACATATGGAATATAGTGTTGGTGAAGAGGTGGGCAATTGAACTATTGTAGAAAAATGTAACTAGAAGGCAAAACATTTAGTGGAACATGGGAGCATTGAAAGTGGGGGTATTAGAAAAAGTATTTTTTATCTTGAAGTTGAGACTAAAATAACATATCTCTGTATCTCATGAGATTACTTCCTTTTAAAAGGAAGGGGAAGATCTGCTTCTCAGAAGGTAGACATACAATTTCTATTCCTTTTGCTAAATCAACTAAAAATCCTGTACATTATATATAAAACAAGCATAAAGAGACTCTGAAAGGTTGAAAGAGGAAGGCAGACAGATAGGGACTGCAGAGCCCCCAGAAGGACTTGGTGGCTAGTTTTCTTTTTGCATTATAACCCAGACTTTGAACTGAAGAAACCACATCCTAGAATTGCTAACAGCTGCCAGTAAAAAAATAAAAAGTCGGATTTCTTTATTGAAAGGGCAGGAAAATGCAAGATAGCAAAACAGCAACAGCAACAACAACTTTTCTACTAGAACTGCATTACTTTTGCCAAATATTATAGCAAAAACCGTAACTCTACCACCATTCACACCAACAAAGGCCAAATAGGAGTTGTGCCCTCACATCCTCCTGCCCGGATAGTGAGCGAGCCAAATAGGGGAACTGGAATTTCATGGCCATCAGGATGCAGCAGCTTCCCGCCACCATGGTAGTGTTAGTGGAGAACACCATGGGGAGCCTGGATTTATACTCCTATCTAACAATATAAAGAAGACAATCCTGCCCCTTCATGTTGAGATGCTATCAGAAGAATCCTGTGGAAAATCATGACTTCTACCATTGCCCAGAGGCTACCCACCAAAGGAGACACTCCTACCACCCCATCTAGATATTTATCATTGGAAGTCCAGTAGAGAGCCAGAACTTCCCCTCCCACCCAGTACTAATGAGGACCCCTCTCCACTCAAGTGTCAACCAAGGCTAAATGGGGAAACTGGAATTCTATCTGCATTTGACAATAATAAGACAATGACTCTCTTCATTCCCAGAGTGCGATCAGAGAAAGCCAATGAAAACAGAAGATATAAATAAGATCCAGAGTCATAGAACATAATATAAAAATGTCCATATTTCAATCAAAATCATTATCATATAAAGAACTAGAAAAATCTCCAACTGAATGAAAAAGTACAATAGTAAGTGCCAACATTGAGATGACAGTGATGTTAAAATTATATAGAGTATTTCAAATTTGAAAAAATATGCACAAATGAACAATTACATTCTTGAAACAAATTAATAAACTGACAGTCTCAGAAAGAAACAATACGTAAGGAAGAAAAAAACAAAAATTTTAGACCTGAAAAATCCAATAATGTAAAATAAAATAAAAAGCCAAAATCCTCAGTGTATGGGTTCAACAGCAGAATGCAAAAAGACTAAGGAAAGGATCAGTGAAATGAAAGAGAGAACAATAGAAATCATGTGGTCTAAGGAATAGAGACAAAAAAGACTGAAAAATAAAAGCACAGAGCCGCAGTCTATGAAAAAGTAACTAACATTCATGTCATCAAAATTCAGGAGAGGGAAGAAAAAGAGGGCAAAGAAGAAAACATACTCAGAAAAAGAATGGTTAAAACATCCTAAATTTATCAAAGTACATAATCCTACCTGATTCAAGAAGCTAAATGAAACCAAACAGAATAAGTTAAAAAAAAAAATGACAAGTCATATCAAATTCCTGAAAACTAAAGACAAGGAAAAATTCTTGAAAACAGCAAGAGAGAAATAAACATTACTTTTAATAGAAAAAACTATTTGAATTCTAGGAAATTTCTCATCAGAAGCCATGGAGACCAGAAGAAATTGACACAATATTTTTCAAGGGCTGAAATAAAAGACCCATTGTCCTGATTTGAGTCTTTTATGAACTCTAGAAAATTGTCTTCTTAGGGCGAACCTACTACTGTGCCTGTAAACGCAATATGAATGGGGCCCTTTGATTAGATTCAATTAAGGGACCCTTTAATTAGATTCAGTTCAGTTGGGAGCCTTTGATTGGTATACTTCAGTGATACAGGAGCCAGGGCAAGCCTTAGTCCTTTACTGGAGTCCTATATAAATTGAGGAAAGGGGAGAGGCCGAGCATTCCATTTTACCCTGCTATGTGTAAGATAGGACTCCAGGATCACCTGCAGCCATAGAAAGACATAGAAACTCTGAGAGGTTGAGAGAGAGGATGGAAGGTAAAATCAGCAGAGCAGTCCAAAGCTGAAACAGTGAGTCCTGGAAGAGAGGGGAGAGATGAGCCACATGCTTGATCGCTCCCAGTTGAGCTCAGAGGGAAAGCAGCCAGGAGTAGAAGCAGAGACCAGTTGACATTTTGCCTTGCCACATGGCAGGACTCCAGGGTCACCACTGGTTGACCTTAGGTGAGACAGCATCTCTGATGATGTTTTGATTTAGATATTTTCACAGCCTTGGAACTATAAGCTCTTACCCTAAAAAATTCCCACTATGAAAGTCAACCCATTTCTGAATGTTTGCATTTGCAGCTGTAACCAAATGAGTGCTTAATGAAAAATACCAAAAATCTTTTGGCTTTTGTAAAGGGTATTTATTTGGGGTAGAAGCCCATAGTCACCAGGCCGGAATGCATAAGCTACTTCCTTCACCAAAGTCTATTGTCATGTGTTGGAGCAAGATGGCTGCCAACGTTCAGTCTTCCTCTTCCTCTTAAGGCTCCATGGTCCCAACTTCTTCCAATATCAACTGTAGCCTGGGATAACTTTTGTTTCTCTCCCAAGGCTCATTTCTCTTTGCAGGGCCCCTGATGTATCTATGGAGTTGTCTCTATTCCTGTGTTCTCCTTTTTGTTTACATCCTGGATGCTCAAAATTTCAATCTCTCTTCCCTGTGGTACAGTTTCTCAGGGGATGGGGACTCAACGTCCTACTGAAGTGGCCCAATCATAGCCCCAATCATTTAATTAAATAAAAGTGAAACCTCCAAATCCAATATAATCTAATATGCCCAGAGAAGCAGACCAGTTTGTAAACAATATCCAATATCTATTTTTGGAATTCATAAATAATGCCAAACTGCTACAGCAGCATTTACCAAATTAAGGCAATTACCAACCCAAAGAATCCAATATCCAGAGAAGATATACATCAGGAATAAAGGGATAATCACAACATTATCAAATGAATCAAAATAAAGATAATTGTATTAGTCAGCCAAAGTGGTACTGATGCAAAATACCAAAAATCTGTTGGCTCTTATAAAGAGTATTTATTTGGGATAGAAGTTTACAGTTACCAGAGCATAAAGCATAGTTACTTTGTTCACCAAAATCTATTGCCACATTTTGGGGCAAGATCCCTGCCAACATCTACCAAGATTTCCTCTCTTCCTGGGACTCCATTTCTCTCTGGGCTCAGTTACTGTGTTCTCTCCACAAGGCCAGCTGTGGACTATCAGACCAACAGCTCTATCTCTCTCCCTGGGGCTTCTGCTGGGTCTAAGAAGCCATCTCTATTTCTCTGTGTTCTTCTCCTGAATGTTCACTTTCCAGGCTCCAGCTCAAAACTCCCATATCAAACTTCAACAGCAAAACTCCAACTAACTCCTCTGCCCTGCCCTGTAGGTTTAGCTGTGAGTCCCTGCCCACCAAGCTTATGGGAACTCAATGTCTTATGGATGTGGCCCAATCAAAACCCTAATCATAATTTAATCACACCCAAGTAGAGATCACTTTACAAACATAATCCAATATCTATTTTTGGAATTCATAAACCATATCAACCTGTCACAATAATTTATCAGACTTACCTTAAAAATATGGCTATAGAAAAAGCAATAAGTGAAGGAATCTAGCAACAACAGGAAGAAAAACAAGTTAAGCAAATACATGGGTAAATATAATAGGTTTTTTTCTTCTTCTTTTGCATTTTCTAAATTATGTTTCATGGTGGAAGAAAAAATTATAATACTGAAGTTATTCTAAATGTATGAAGAGGATCTGTTCAAGACAATTATATTATGAACAGGGGATGTAAAGGAATTTAAAATAAGATAAAATGATTACTCTAGTAAACTAGGATACAGTAGGCATATACAATATCATACTTAGGGCAACCAGTAAACAACTAGAAAAAGAGATACACTCAGAAACGCAATAGATAAATAAAAAAGTAATGTTTACAATCATTGAAGTAACCTACAGGAAGCCATGGAAGAAAACAGAAATATTAAGATAACAGACTTAAGCCCTAATGTATCATTGATCATATTAAATGTGAGTCATCTAAATATTCAAATAAAAGACAAATATTGGCAGAGCAGATTAAAAAGTATGACATATATATATATATATATACACACTCTATATGAAACACATTTCAAATATAACAATATAAGCAAGTTGAAAGTAAAATAATAGGAAATACATGTATACACTGTCTATATGAAACTCATTTCAAATATTACAATATAAGTAACTTAAAAGTAAAATGATAGAAAACATATATCACATGAGCATTCGTTAAACAAAATCAGATAAAAGTATACTCTATGGCAAAGAAAATTACAAGAGTAGAGAGGGATATTGCATAATGATAAAATGGTTAATCTCACTCAACAAATGGGAAACAGAATGGGAATCACTACCCCAAATTCCTCAAGATTGAGGAATGAACAAAAATAAGGGGAGGGGGCTGTAACTATGAATTAAAGTAGATTTATTATTATTCTAGTAATAGAAGACATTATAACAATGATATAAAAGCAGTGGTCACCACAAGTTCTGAAGGGAGAGAAAAGGAAGAATAGGTGTAACATGCGGCATTATTGGGACTTTGGAATTGTTATGCATGACATTGCAATGACAGAGGACATGACACATTTTGTTAAAATCTATAAAATTGTATGGTGCAAAGTGCAGACCATAATGTAAACTATAGACCATAGTTGGTAACAATATTTCAATATGCAGTCATCAAATGTAACAAATGTACCACACTAATTAAAGTTGTTGTTAGTGGGGAAAAGTATGGGTGGGGGAGGGGTTGAGATATATGGAAATCTCCTACATTTTTGATGTAACATTTATGTAATCTAAAACTTCTTTAAAAATAAAATAAAAATAATAAAAGAAAAACAGTAGATAAAATTGATTTCATCAAAATTAAAAACTTTTGTATATTGTAAGAAATCATCAATAAGGTATAAAGATATCCTACAGGATGGGAGATAATAGTTGCAAACCATATTTTGGATAAGGGTTTAACATCTAAGATATACAAAGAACTTTTATAATGCAAGAAGAAAAAGACACACAACCGAATTTAAAAAATGGGTGAAAGACTTGAATAGACATTTTTCCAAAGATATACAAATGCAATAAACACATGAAAAGATGTTCAACATAATTAGCCATTGAGGAAATAAAAATGAAAACTACAGTGAGATAGATGCTTTTTCACACCTACAAGGATGAGTATTATTAAAAAAAGAAAATGACAACTGTTGGAGAAAATATAGAGAAAATGGAGCTCTAGAAAATTGTTGGTAGGGATGTAAAATGGTGCAGCCACTGTGGAAAGCAATATGTTGGTTCCTCAAAAGTCAAATAGTGAATTGCCATTTGACCTGGAAAATCCGCTTTAAAAATATACCCAGGAGGGAAGCGGATGTGACTCAAGTGATAAGGCCTCTGCCTACCATACAGGAGGACCTGGGTTGCATCCCTGGGGCTTCCTCATGGAAAAAAAAAATAAAGAAGAAGAGAAAGCTTGCATGCATGGTAAGCCAGTGCTTGATTGGCAAGCCAAATGCCCACGCAGTGAGCCAGGGCCATGCAAGTGAGTCACACAGCAAGATGATGATGCAACAAAAGAGAGGCAAAGGGGGGAGTCAAGGCGAAGCACAGCAGAGACCAGAAACTGAGGTGCTGCAATTGACAGGGAGCCTCTCTCCACATCAGAGGTCCTCCAGATCGAATCCCAGTGAATCCTAGAGGAGAAAGATGAGAAAAAGAGAAATAGATAGAGAAGATCACATTGCAAATGGGCACAGGCAGCAAAAACAGAAGGGCAGGGGAGGGGCAGAGGAAAAATATATACACCCATAAGAAACTGGAAGCAAAGGTGCAAGCAGACATTTGTACACCTATGTTTATAGTGGCATTATTCACAGAGCCCAAAACTAGAAATGAACCAGTGTCTATCAATATATGAACAGAAAAGCAATATATGTTACACATACAGAACGGAATATTATTTGGCCATAAGAAAAACTAATGTTATATGCTGCAACATGAAAGAACCTCAGAAACTTTATGCTTGGTGAAATAAGCAAGCCACATAAGGATAAAATATTGTATATCACTCATAAGGGATACTAAAAATAGCAAATATTTGGAGAGAGAGAGCATATGAGAAAGTTATTGAGAGATTGGGAGACATGAGAAGGGGCAATGTAAGGAAAGAAGGAAGGAAAGAAGGAGGAAGGAAGGAAGGAAGAAGGAAGGAAGGAAGAGAAGGAAGGAGGGAAGGGAAGGGAGGGAGGGAGGGAGGGAAAGAAAGAAACTATACACATCATGTTAAAGTGGGGTTTATTCAAAGGATGCAAGGCAGGTCTGGTATTTGAAATCAATCAATGTAATCTACAATATTAATAGGTTCAAGAAATTGAATTGCATGATCAATTCAATCAATGCAGAAGAAGCTTTTAACAATATTTGACACCCATTTTTATATAAACTCTCAGAGAAATAGGAATAGAGGGGAACTTTCTCAACTTAATACATAGCATCTGGAAAAAATCTACAGATAGAAAGACTTCTTTCAAGTCAAAAGTGGAACGTTTTCCTCTAAGATCAGGAACAAAGCAAAGATATCTGCTCTTGCCACTCTTATTCAAGATATTGCTGGTGGTTCAAGATGAACAATAAGGCAAAAAATATAAAAGCCATACAGATCAGAAAAGAGAAATAAAACTATCCTTATTTGCAAATAATATGATTGTCTCTCTAGGAAATTCCAAGGAATCTACAAAAGGATTCATAGAACTAATGAATGAATTCAGCAAGATGGCAGGATACCATATAAACATGCAAAAATTAAATCATATTTCTACATACTATCAATGGACATGTCAACATATATGGGGGATCATATATGATCCCTCAAAAAATGAAATATTTAGGTATAAATCTAACAAAACAGGTATAGGATTTGTATGCTGAAAACCACAATATTTATGAAGGAAATCAAAGAAGCTCTAAATAAATGGAGAGACATACTGCACTCAGTGATTTGAACACTCAAAATAGTAAAGATGTGACATCTTCTTGAATTTTACATAGGTTTATTATAATTCACGTCAAAATCCCCAAAAGATTTTTTGTATATTTGGACAAAATAATTCCAAAATTCAGACAGAAAGGCAAAGGAACTAGAATAGCTAAAATATTTTTTGGAAATAATAATAAAATGGTAGGAATTAGTTTATTCAATTTCAAGATTATTATATAGTTATAACAATCAAATCTGTATGGTAGTGGCAGAAGGGTAGACACATAGATCAATGGAGCACAATAGAGTACACAGCTTGAGTATTTGAGTCTATACTCAAAACTAATATGCCCAACTAATTTTTACATAGGTGCAATGCAATTCAATGCAGTAAAACTAGTCTAGACATCCACAAGCAAAGCAATGAATGTTGACCCAGGTTTCACACCCTTTACCAATATTAACTCAAAATAGATCACAGATTTAAGGTAAAACATAAATTATAAAACTTTTAGAACAAATAACCCAGAATATCTCCCTAATTTAAGGTTAGACAAAGAGTTCTCATACTTGACATCAAAAGCACTATGTGTAAAAGAAAAAAATAAGTGATACATTGTTCTGTTAAAGATGTCGTTAAGAAGATAAAAAGCCAAACTACAGACTAGGAGAAAATATTTTTACAAACCAAAAATCCAGCAAAGGATTAGTATTTAGAATATATAAAAATATATCAGAACTCAACAATAAAAAACTCCAATTAGAAAATGATCAAAAAAAAAAAAAAGAAAATGATCAAAATACATAAAGAGATTTTCACTGAAAAGGATAAACATGTTAAAAAGCACATGGAAAATTTTTCAATATTATGTCATTAGGGACGTGAAAATTAAAACAATGAGTTATCAATACATGGTCATCAGAATAAACACAATTTTTAAAAAGGAAAGATGAGAACAGTGACAAACTAAATGTTAGTAAATATGTGGTGAATCTAGATTTCTCACACATTGCTTGTGGGGAGTAAAATGGCATAGCCACTCCAAAAACAGTTTGCCATTTTCTTGAAAAATTAAAGGGGGAGCTACTCTCCAACCCAGAAATTACATGCTTGGGTATTTATGAGAAATGTTTCCACAAATGTTTATAACAGCCTTATTCACACTAACCAAAAACTGGAACCAACCAAGACATCTATGAACGGATGAATGGCTAAATAAAAGTGGTCCATCGATACAACGGAATACTACTCAGCAATGGAAAAGAATGAACCATTGTTACACAAAACAATTTGAATAAATTTCTAGAGAATTATGCTTAGTAAAAAAAGTCAATCTGAAAGGTTACATACTGTATGATTTCATTTATATGACATTCTTACATAAAGAATTGGAGGATAAATTTGTGATTTCCATTAAGGTTGGGATGTGAGGTTGGGATGGAAGTGGATATAACTAAAAATGGTAACCTGAGTGTCCTGGTGATGGAAATGTTCTGTTATCTTAACTGGACCAATGCCAATATTCTGGTTGTGATATTGCACTATAGTTTCAAAAGATGTTTCTCTTAGGGAAAACTGGGGAAAGGGTGCACTGGATCTATTTGTATTGCATCTTTTTTTTTTTTCTTTAAAGATTTATTTATTTCTCTCCCCTCCCCCCTGCCCCAGTTGTCTGTTCTCTGTGTCTTTTTGCTGCATGTTCTTCTTTGTCCACTTTTGTTGTTGTCAGTGGCACAGGAATCTGTGTTTCTTTTTGTTGTGTTATCTTGTTGTGTCAGCTCTCCGTGTGTGCGGTGCCATTCCTGGGCAGGCTGAGTTTTCTTTTGCACTGAGCGGCTCTCCTTATGGGGTGCACTCCTTGCTTGTGGGGCCCCCCTATGCGGGGGACACCCCTGCGTGGCACGGCACTCTTTATGCGCATGAGCACTGAGCATGGGCCAGCTCCACACGGGTCAAGGAGGCCCAGGGTTTGAACCGCGGACCTCCTATGTGGTAGACAGACGCCCTAATGACTGGGCCAAGTCTGCTTCTTAAAACTGCATGTGAAACCTATAATTATCTCAAGATAAAAACCTCAATTTGAAAAAGAAAATAAAGAAGATAAGCATGAAGATCCCTTGCTTACCTGCATTGTACTTGATTTTCTGGGGTAAATACATTTGTGGGCAAAACATACTCAAAAATATTGTGACAAATATTTCTGTTACATGTTTTTTCTTGAGGATTCATAATATTTGTTAGCCCTTCTTGTTGCCTTATGTGATTTTTATTATGTTAGTTAAATAAGTGCAAGCATAGACAACGTGTCCAAACTTATTTAATTGTAGCTTATATAAAGCTATAAAGTATGAAAGAAATATAGGTAAAATACTACCAAACTAAAACATAAAAGGAAAATTCACACTAATAGCATTAGTTTACTGCAGCAAATAATGTTCTTTTGTTGCCACTGAGTCAGCAATTACAGTGTTAATTTGACTCTGACAGCCAAGATGCAATTTATTTTATTCTATTTTAGCATACTCTTACTACCATGTAGTATGGTGACTCAGGGTTATTTTGTTTGTTTGTTTATTTTTTACCATTTTTCACATTTTGAACCAGCACAAAATCTTTGTTCATATAGTGTGATTAATACATTACTTAATTTTGTTTCAGTCTGAATTCATCACTAATATATTATATTTGACTCATTTTTTTTGTTAGTTGGCATGAAAGTTTGAGTAAGTTATCATTTTGTGCAAACACTATAATAAATACAAATGTTCTGACAGGTCTGAAATTTGTAGAGGCTGTGCAGATATCTGAGAAGTTATCTTTGACTCCCTAGCTTTCTGGACCCCCTATTAAAGAAATGCTGATTTGTGTTTCAATGATCTCAAAAGTATCTCATTAAATACTCACAAATTTTAATTAGCTTCAGATGTCTCTGTTCATCTAATCAAATGATGGCAAAATTTTACAGCTAAGGAAAAAAATAGAAAAACACAAAATGTAAATCATCATAAATTCACTCATCTACATATTTTATCTGCCAAAGTGTATAATGAATAAAAATCTATGAAAATCTAAGGAATAACATGGGGCATCATTTAGCTTGTCTTCAGTAGTAGATGTTCTCCCAATATATATGTTTATGTCACTGTAGGGTACAATACTGAGAGAAATGTGTTTGGTAGCTGAGATTAATATCACTCTGTAATTTTAAAAGATATGTTATTTCTCCTGAAACTTCTACGTGTTAATAGTTATTTTTTCATGAATAAAAAATTGGGGATGGTTTCCTCAGTATATTCAAAAGTTTTCTCAAATGGATATTAAGCTACTAATTAATTAATTGCAATTTATTTCAAGCTGACCTTTCTTGACTATATTCCAGAAGCAATCTTTGGTAATTCTTTGCAACTTCATCTTATTAAAATAGGTATAGTTGTAGGTCATTGCACCAAAAGAATAAAAGTGACTGTGTTTGAGGGCTGGGCTTTGATGAATTTTTTCATTATTTTTATTATTATCCAATTTTCTTATTTAGAAAGACCAAAGATAAATAACACTAGAAAGAAAACTTGTTTGCATAAAAATGAAATTATGACTACACAATTTCTCCCTTAATATTGATGATCAGGTATTTCGAATACATATCTTTATCTATTTTTATTTGTTGTGCACTGACTTTTAAGCTATACAGCATTGGTTTTAGTATAGAGGATACTTGCTTTTTTTTCTTTTCCTTTTTTTCATTTTGTTTCTTTCTCGTTCTCCTTTTTTGGTAGTTTGGTAGGCTTTGTATTTTCACTGGGGGACTGTGAAAACTTACAAAATTTGTATATAAAAATTAGTCCTGTGGAAAATTATTAATCTCGGAAGCTACATCAGATATTTGGGTAATTGTCATTTGTTAATTAGTGCACAGACCCATTTTGTTCTAAACATTTAAAATGCATTTAATTGGAAAAATATTTCACTTACAGTTTTTAACAGCTTTCAAATACAATATCTTTTTAAAACTATGTCCATAGCTATCCAGTGGTTTGCTTTCCATTTATTTGTGGATATTTAGTATGTGCCAGATGGTGTCCTGTGAAATGAAGATGCCACAGTGAATGAGAGAGGATTATCCCTGACCTCAAGGGACTTGTGCCCTAGCAGAAGATACAGACCAAAATTAGGCAAAACAGCTATAATTTTTATGAATAATAAGAAATAAGTTGTGAACAGTGAAAAGAAATAGCATGGAAGGATATTTAAATGGGGTGGGGAGCGGAGGTCTAAGAAGGTGATATTCCAATAAGACTTGAAGAATGGAAAGAACCTGCCAATGCAATGATAAACCAAGGAAGATAGATAAGGTAAAGGATATGAAAACCCTTGAGGCAAGACAGGTTAGACCAACCTCATAAAAATTAAAGAAACTTATTTTACTCTCCTGATGAACAAAATAGAAAGTGGAACAAGATAAAAAGGGAGAGTTGGTAATTGGGTCTCTGTCATATAAGACTTTCAAGACATGGCAAGGAATTTTAACTTTAAACTATCATGTGCATCTATTGAAAGACAAATGGTTTACATTTTAGAAATTCATTTATGCTGCAACAGAGAAGTAGAAGGCAAGAAGAACAGAATTGGCAAAGCCAAGTAGAAGGTTGTTGCAGAATCCAAATAAATGATATTGGCTTGAACTAGAGTGGCAGCAGAGGACTTTGCTTAGAGAAAATACCACAAAAAGTACCATTTATTATCCTACCTATAAGTATTATGAATACTACCAATGTGTACTACCTACCATCCTTGATATCATCTTCATCATCTGCTGCCACTCTAGTTCAAGCCAATATCATTTATTTGGATTCTGCAATAACCTTCTACTTGGAATGGGTAGGTTTAAGATATTTAAATATATATTTGGAAATCTACCTGGGTTCATGGGTTGATAAAAACCAAGGATGATGATGATGATGATGATGATGATGATGAAGACCACAATGATGATGAAGATGATATCAAGGATGGTAGGTAGTACACATTTGGTAGTATTCATAATACTTATAGGTAGGATAATAAATGGTACTTTTTGTGGTATTTTCTCTAAGCAAAGTCCTCTGCAAATCATTTTTAATAGAATAATTCATTAGTCCTTACAATAACCTCAATATTGGTTATTGTAAGCAATACTGTATAGGCAGTACTATCATCATCTCCATTCTACAAGTGTTGAAATTGACATGGAGAGGTACAGAAAATTGTCCAAGACCACATAGCATAATACAGCAAGGCCAAGATTTAAAACAAAGAGCCTATGCTTATGGTCAGTGTATCTTACTGGCAGAGGATAAAGCCATTTAGAATTAAGGATATTTTTCGACATGGTAGGTCTGAGACATCAAGTTAGCAATTTGACATGCAAAGGAAAGATCTGACCTGGAGATAATCATAAGATTCCCCTATTTATTTCTCAAAGCGTGCATGATACTTAAAGTCACAGGAATTGGTGACACCACATAGTAGACAAACAATGCATGGATAAGAAGATACCCATTCCTAAGGCTGAGGAACATGTGTAGTTAAAGGTAATGTGTAGAAAGAGAAACTTATAAAAGAAACTGAGATAGAGAGACTAGAAAGGTAGGAGGAAAGTTCTCAAACAGATATATCATGAGGGCAAGAGATATCATTGTTTGAGAAAGAAGGAGTGGTTATATTGGATGCTTCTAAGTAATAGGAGGATACTCAAATATCCAATATATCTGGTAACATGGGAGAAAGATGGAGACAACACTCCAACTAGTAGGGTTGAATAGAGAATAAAAGTTGAGTATATGGGGATGCCATCTTTTCTCTAAGTATATTTCCTTGGCAATATCAGCAAACAAGGTAGTGGGTTTGACTGGGGGAGAAGGAGAATTAAATGATGGTTTATTTTTATATTTCATATAGAAGATATTAAAATACATTTGTACATTTGTATGATAAAGAAAGAAGGGAACAGATAGTGCCAACTCTATCACTCTTTATTCAGTCTGAATCTGTGCCTAGCAATATGGTGAATGACTCAGATACATGTCAGCTTCAGTCCCCACATAAATGCTGTGAGGCAGATATTCTTATTCTTACTTTAGAGATGATGATACTAAGATTGAGTACAGTCCATTAACAAATCAGAAGTCACCCAGCTAGGAGGAATGGATGCATAGAAATGATGTAAATGAATTCAGAACCTTTGTCAAGTAATGGCAGACCTTTCTCCATTTCTTCGAGCAACCCTAGCACCCCCACCACTTAGCTTCTATACTTTAGTTGATTTGTAGAGGTTTAATAGAGTATCTGCTAACTGAAAGCCTTCTGCCAAGTCAAAATTTTAATTGCTGCCAAACAAAAAAGCAGTCTGAAGACAATAAAAATGAAGATATACTATAGACTAAAGACTTTTAGTGGATGCTTCAGAAAGTATTATTTATCTATAACTGTAAGTGGATTTTCTGAATCTGGCCTCAATTGCACACAAGAAGTTATTAATTTCCAGATTCCTCTTGAGTTCTACTGCGATGACAGCTTCCTTTGTTTCCCTTCTCAACCCCTAGCCCCAGGGTTTTAGGATAAAAAGCTCTCTGAGCACAGCTAATCCCAGCACCACTTTCAGGCGCTCTGTGACGCTATCACCTCTCCCTCTCCCAAATAATCATAAACCATTCCCATTCTTGGTGTTTACCACACAGCTCTTTTAAAGGAAATTTCATAGACCTGGCAAAGAAGGAATGATGATATAAAACAAGTACAGCTTATTTCATAATTTTCCCACAAAAAGAGTTTTTAAGGAATTCCCATTTTATTGGCTTTCAAAATTACAAGGTTGTTTTTCTTTTAACCTTGGAAGTAGCCTCCTTTCACGGCATCAATCCATACACAAGAACATTGTGCTTCTATTATTTTTAAAATAGTAGGATTCCTCCAGCTCCAGCTGCTTTAAATAGTCCATTTTTGCTTTGTGCAACATAGACTTTATGCGATCCTATAAATAACTGAGGGGAAAGGATGCAAAGGATTCTTTTCATTTCCTCTGCTGCATGAATCAACAGAAAGAAGAGTTGTCTCCTAATGGAAGGACAACAGTAGTTTGCATGTATATAGTTCTGCTTCTGTAGGCAATTTGTGAAGTTCTAGTTGAAGTAAGAAATCTAGTGGCAAATGTAACCTGCAGATGAAGTTTATTTAATGAAAAGTCTGGGAAACGGACTTTGGCCCAGTGGTTAGGGCATCCGTTTACCATATGGGAGGTCCGCGGTTCAAACCCAGGGCCTCCTTGACCCGTGTGGAGCTGGCCATGCGCAGTGCTGATGCGCGCAAGGAGTGCCGTGCCCCGCAAGGGTGTCCCCCGCGCGCAAGGAGTGCGCCCGTGAGGAAAGCCGCCCAGCGTGAAAAGAAAGTGCAGCCTGCCCAGGAATGGCGCCGCCCACACTTCCTTTGCCGCTGACAGACGCAACAAATAGACACCAAGAATAGACAACCAGGGGAGGGGGGGGCAATTAAATAAATAAATAAATCTTTAAAAAAAATACCATCTATTTTGGAAGGAAAAAAAATGTTTTATAGCTAATATTTCTTTTTTTTAAATTTTTATTTTTTTAATTTTTAATTTTTTCTTTTAATTATCTTTTTTTAAAGTTAATAGATCACACATACATTAAAAAACATAAGATGTTCCCATATACCCCACTCCCCACCACACCCCCATCATTTTTTAATTGTATTTTTTGGAAGATATATAAATCACAAAAAATGTTGTATTAAAAAATATAAGAGGTTCCCATACACCTTCCACCACCCCAAACACCCCCCACCCTACTCCTCCCACATCAACAACCTCTTTCATCATTGTGGCACATTTATTGCATTTGGTGAATATATTTTGGAGGACTGCTGTACCACATGGATAATAGTTTGCATTATAGTTTATACTCTCTCCCAGTCCATTCAGTGGGTTATAGCAGGATATATAATGTCCATCATCTGTCCCTGCATTGTCATTCAGGACAACCCCAAGTCCCAAAAATGCCCCCATATCACACCCCCATATCACACCCTTTTTCCCTCTCCCTACCTTCAGCAACTCCCAGGGCCACTGTCTCCACATCAATGATATAATTTCTTTCATTGCTAGAGTCACAATAATTCTATAGTAGAATACCAGTAAGTCCACTCTAGTTCATATTTTATTCCTCCCTCCTGAGGACCCTTGGATGATAATGCCCACTCCACCTCTTTTTAAGGAAAGGTTTGACCTATTTTTAAGGAGGTCCATGGAAAAATACTAGTGACGTGTTAATTTTAACAAAGTGATACTTCAACCTGTAGATCTACACCAACCTTAATTAGTTTAATCATATTTCTGTTTTGTTGAAACAAAATCTGAAGTATGTCTCTTCCTTTGACAGTCAAAATAAAATAGCAGGACCCAGAAGCAACAGGTTTTAGTCAATAGATGCATACATTTAACTATAAATTATGCCACTAATTTACTCTATAGAACATTTATAAAATCATCCCTATTGTAATTCCAACTCAGGGAGAAGCTCAAATCACAAATTTAATCATGCAAATGTCACTTACTTGAGAATGTTCCTAGAAGATCATTTCTATGTGTATTGAATACTTAAATTTCTCTACACACAGTAACTATTTCTTACACATATTTCCATTTATTTTTCATGAAGAAGTGAGAGTTTCTGCAACCTTATTCTGAATGTTTTGGTAAACCTATTGCTAAGTAACTCATCTCTTTACTTCACCCCATTTAACAGAATCGGTTCAATGATTTTACATATATCATAGCAAAATCCTGTCTTAGTAGTTATTCAATACTCTGATTCATTACCTCACATTTCTATAGAATCTGTAAATGATTTCTTGGGGAGAGAACTTGTGAATTTGGCTTCGAGAGAGCCCTTATTCCATCCTTCTTCTTATATCTGTTCATGAAAGTTTTATGACAAAGTAGAAGCCAGGTATATTTAATGAGTTCACAAAGAAATATCCTTTGTACTTTTCTAGGCCTTTTCAAGATTTAATATTCCCTTTGTGCAGAAAATAAAACCGGTTGAGATGAAATAAGAAACAGCTATATCTCCAGAATTTTATATCATACACTGAGTTCTTTCTTTTCATTCTTTATAAAAGTTTGTATCACAAAGTTAGGTTTAATAAACAGAAATTTCTATTTAACATATATCTCAACCATGAAATCTATCAATTACAAAGGAACACTGCAAATTCTTGGGAAGAGTGCATGTTTGCTCTGCTCAAAGGCGTCCACACTGGTTTCTTATCCCAGACTTGTTTTCTGAGCTAGATTGTATCTTTTTTCATTCAGGCAGTCACAATGCTTTTCAAGGTATTCTCAGAACAGTGCCAAACTTCACTGCTCTCCAGGTACTCCAGGAGAGTGCTGCTCATTTTCTTTCTTTCTTTTTTTAAATTATTTTTTATTTTTCTTTTCTTTTTTACATTAAAGCATTTTTATAGACATAGTCACAAGAGAATTAAGAGTTAATCTACATGCCTGAAGAAAAATTTTTCAGTCATATATTGAGTTCTATAGGCACATTTAACAGCTCTCCTAGTTGAAATCATACCACTTTGTAGCTCACAAATACATTCCTACTGGATTTTGGAGAGATATGTTAGATAGGTTGGTTAACTTTCTTGCCATTCTTATTCCCCATATATAGGCAAAACCTCAGAGGGCAAAAAATAGCTAAGATATTCACATGTGGATGATCATGAAATAAAAAGCGGTGAAACAGAGAAACATATTTCATTTCCTGGAGAAGTAAATGATTCAGTGCTAATTCAGTTAGAAATGGTACATAACTTATTACAGGCATTTAAAATGCAAGCAATTCAAGGAGACACCTTTAAAAAAGAAACCACTAGAAGAACTTATCAGAGAAATGACCTTTTACTGCTTAATTTCTAGTACAGGGGACTTGTTTTCATTCTGTTTAGGCAAAAAAAATAAATGAAATAAAATTTTCTTTGGAGAGGGAAACGGACTTGGCCCAGTGGTTAGGGCGTCCGTCTACCACATGGGAGGGCCGCAGTTCAAACCCCCGGCCTCCTTGACCCGTGCAGAGCTGGCCCATGCGCAGTGCTGATGCGCGCAAGGAGTGCCCTGCCACGCAGGGGTATCCCCCGCATAGGGGAGCCCCACGCACAAGGAGTGCGCCCCGAAAGGAAAGCCGCCCAGCACGAAAGAAAGTGCAGCCTGCCCAGGAATGGCACCACCCACACTTCCCCTGCCGCTGACGACAACAGAGGAGGGCAAAGAAACAAGATGCAGCAAATAGACACAAAGAACAGACAACCGGGGGAGGGGGGGGTGGATTAAATAAAAATATAAATAAATAAATCTTTTGAAAATTTTGTTTTCTTTGGAGAAACAAACATGCACACACACACACCCCAAACCATCTACTTCAAGGTGATAAATATTGTTTAAAATAGAGTTACTCAAATAAAGGTGACTCCAGATCCATTTTAGGGAAAGTTGTTGAGAACAACTATTCTGGCAAGTAAGTAATATACACTCTGGATTTGAGATGTATTTGTGGGTTCACACCACCAACAAACTGTTGGTAAATGTCCTCCCTCCAGGCAATAGGCTTTTCCGCAGAGTGGGAATTAAATGCTAATACACAACATGGACTCTCAGTAACTCCACACTGCTTAATATTAACGTCAATAATGAAAAATTTTTACAAATCTTTGAATTACAACTTAAGTCCATTTTAGGCAAATCTCCCAATGACTTTGGCATACAAATATTTATGGTGCTCTCAGAGGAAAGTTCTGACTTCGGTTCATTTTGTGGAGCATGACAATCAATACTCATATTCTCTGTCTGAGACTTAATGCTGCTGTTCAATGGGCAGTTAACCTTGTAGATCTGGCGGCAGGGCTCGGATGAACGCGCGTATAAAAATGGCAGACTGTCATCTGCATCCTTCATGAGAACCTAATACATTAATAGGGCAAACCCGTGGCCTCTCGTGTTCAACCACCATCTGCATTCATCCCAACGACGTTTTGATGTTTCTGCGACGTGTTCAATTTATCAGTCTGCCCTCAATAGACAGAACCAGATGCTGATTTGTTACACTTTTAGTGGGCCAAATTATAGCTATGAATGTCTTGGTTTGAATTTTACAGTCTAAATCTTGTTTTGTAAGTATCTTTACAAGCAACTTATAAAATCCTGCTGCCATGGCAGAGTCTGTTTTGAAGAAGACAGGTGTCACATAGAACTTTATTAATTTGCCCACTCTTGCCTTTAAGCGTACTGCTTTCTTTTCTTTAGAAGGTCTCCCTGCCGCTTGTCTCCAACCTCCTCCTCAAGTTGCAAAACCCTGTTAAAAAGTGACTCTTGAGAAACTACCCCGACTCACCCAGACAGAATTAGTTGCCCCATGTTCTATGATTACTATTCATTGCATACATTTCTATTTTAGCACTAACCATATTTTATGAAATATAGAAACAAAAACAATTGTTTTAAATTTAAAGAGAGCTAGGTTTGAATTCTAGTTCATCCATTTACTACCTGGATGGCTAGAATTCTGACTGCATTATTTAATTAGACCCAGTGTCCTCAATTTTTAAATAAGGAAATAAGATTCATTTATATAGTATTATTTGGGGACTGGCAAAATTTTTTCTTTAATTGCATTTGCTTGCAACACACAGGTGGCACCAGAGTGAATGTACCATCCTTTCATCTCTAATTATTAAGCAAATAAATATACTAAATATAAGTTCATATGACATGCACACTGAAGGAAATAACGTAAGCCAGAAAAATGCAGAGAACTTTCAGATGAGGGTATGGAGAGCAGCAAAATTGTAGGGTGGTAAATCTAAATTTGATCTGAGACAATAAATAACTAAAGGGGGCATTGGAAAACAGAAAGAGAAATAACTTTCAGGGAGAGGAAAAAACAAGCAGGCTTAAAGTGGTAATGTTTGAGTCAAGAAAGTGCCAGTGGGCTGGAGTACAAAGAATTTGGAGGATGTTTAGAGAAGAGGGACTTGAAGTGGAGGTAGGGTCAGACCACAGAAGACCTTGACTAAAGAAGAAGCCACTAAGGAGCAGAGCTTGGAATGGAATCAAGGTCAATGCTAGAGCATTGTATAATGTCCCAAGTACTTGGGGTTCAGTTTGTGAACTGAAAATCTTCCTTTGGAATTCGAGAAATTATTTAGGGTTTTTAAAGGAGAAAAATGTTGTCAAAGAAAGAATCTCCCCCATACATTTTCTTTGCTCTGGAGTTCATCCTCACAGCACCATTCTGGAAGGAATGCTAGTGCAGTGGATAAAAATATCAGCTATTGAGTCACAGACATGGATTCAAATTTCTACTTTGTCACTTGGGTGTATAACTTGACCTCTCCATAAACTTGCATGCCATCTATTTTCTGGCAGGTAGAAGCAGGTAATATCACACTTTCAGTTTCCACTTATCTGTCACCTCTGATTCCAATGGTGTGTAGTGATTCCATTACCTCTGTGCTAGCTCCTATCCTAGTGTAAATCTTCACATTGTCCTTGTCTATTATGCATCAGTCACCTAGCTACTGCTCCACCCAGATGACTAACAACATGAGATTGGGACTACCTTTTATCCATTATTTTTATTTCTTCTATCCAGAACAGCACCTGGTTAATAGCAGGGACATGATTATTATTTATTAAATAAGCTAAATTGCTTCCTAAATGTGGTAAACAAATGATTAAGTTTGCTTATTATTCCCTCACAAAACATAATTAGGGGAGTAGTTGGAGGCAGTCAAATTTGAAATTAATATGAGGAGATTTGCTCTCACTGTTGAAGTTGTTCCCAGGTGAAATCAGTGGCCTCCACCGCGTGAGAGTGTTTGAGCATTAGATGGCCATCTGGCCGAGATATTCTAGAGGTGCTTTGCACAGCACATGGATCTTTTGATAGGCTTTCATAAAGAACTCTTCCAACCATGGGATTCTTCCATTTGAAGATTTTCATGGCAGCATGCACTAGTTAAAGGACTGGGTTTAGAAGATGGGATCGTAGGCATGACCTATGGGAACAGATTAATGCCTTATGCCATGATCCCCAAAGAACAAGTACCCCCTGTAATTTTCTGCCAGATGACATCTTATCATTCTCTTTGGAAACTTCTTTGGACAGCATTTCAGGCCTTTCCTGACTAGGTGTATAAGAGTGTTTTGCATGAAGTAAACACAAAAACTTGTTTAATAAATGCTATCTTTCAATTACCTGGTAATAAACGAGACAGAGAAAGTTACAGATAACTGTGTTACCATTGACCAATTCCCCAATAGAAAGCAGCAAATACCTATTGACTGACAGTTACAGAGCTAGTCAATGACAAAGTGATTGAAACATCTGTCATTATCCTCCCAGCTTCTTCTTCTATCAAATAAATGAAACTATACTTTATTGATGCCATGTTTATATTGGGGAAAGCATGCACATTGACTGATGTTGGAGTCTACAAATGCTATTAGAAAAAAGCCAGCTGTGTTTGGACCCAAGGAAGCTATTTATTATTTTAAAAGCTTGGAGGGAAGGAGGGATGCCTGCATGTTTTGTCTGTGTGGTACAACTCATAATAACACATGATGTGTATATATAAAAACTCAGTAAGAGAGGGAAATTCTTTCCGTCTTCAAATGTTGATGAGTCCTTTTGCTTATTTCTAATAGTTTCTCATTCAGTTAACATAGCCTAAATTATTTCCAAAACATTACCTCAGTGGAGATTGCCCATGCATTCTTTTATGTCTGCCCACCTTTTAAACACTCAGTTTACACTTACTTTCTCCTGGTTAACTTCATATAGCAGATAGGAAAACTTTGTCCCCAAAAGTAGTAATATGAATCTCACTGTTTAAGTAACTAACTGATATATATAGTACATTTAAGACCATGCTTAAGTCACTCTGCCTCAGGTATTACAGAAATAATTTCCTGTAATTAAAATGTCTTTTGTTCATTAGTTAGCCCTGCATATTAAAACTTACTTGCAGAGAGGCACCTAATTACATTCATTTCTGCCTATTTCTTTACTGCTGCTAAAGCATCATATAGGGATTCCACCATCCTGTTTTAGCTCAGCTTTCTACCCCTGTTAAATTCTTAAATCTTACCATGTTTTGTTGGTGAACAAGTACCTAATCATGGAATATGCATTTCAGTACATTGAAGGCATTTTCAAGAATTTTCTAATTCTATGTTTTCTTCATATATTAAATAAATTATTTGGACACAAATTTTCATTTTATTTGTTCATTTAATAAGACATTTTAGCAAAATCTGGATACAATAATAGTATTGGAAAGCTCGATAGGAATAGTGGCAACAGATTTTTTTTCTGTACTTATTTGCATCAGGTACATAGTAGAATTTATTAAATTTCATTTAATTTTCAGAACAACCTAGTAGGAAGATATCTTATACAATTCACCACATAATAAAGGAGACATTTAAAGAAGTGAAATAACTTGCCAAATCACGTGGCATCTGTCTGTTGCGAGGAAAAAAGATTTTAGTCTAGTTTGGTCTGACTTAAAATTTGTCTCCTTTTGTGTTACTTTATACTGCTCCTATTTTGCAAGAATTACAATTGAATCCTTTTTGGACTGAATAAATTGAAGTGAAATATAATCTGAAAAACTCACCTCCAAAGTCAGACATTTGAACAGCAAAAAGATATGCCATTTAATGTAATCCCTAGAAAAATGAGATGCAAATTTCTACTTACGAATGAAAGCTTTACAAATCAATTAAAATTAAAGCAATTAATTTCCTTTGTTGTGAAAAACCAATCTTAAAGTTTGAACCAAAGGGATTGGGTTAAAATAACTGGAAAATAATTATTGATTATTATTATCTGTATTAATGAGTATACATTAATGGAAGTACATCATGCACCAACCTGTTATGATGATATTGAGATTGAGTACACTACCAAAATTATCAGCACTTGATTTAAAAGAAGAGGAAGATCTTTTATATCCCTGTCTTTTGGAATATCAACAAATAACTAAATCTTGAATGTTTCTTCATTTACAAACTCCAATATGTTTTTTAAAATGTTAAACTTTGATGTAAATGCAGAATTTCAATGATTCCCAAAGATACTTATTGAGAATGGTGATACTGAATTCTTAGGTCTTTAATACGCATGACAGAAACTAAATATTTCCAAGTTAAATTTCTGGATATGTCATGGATTGTTACAATCATAATTGGCCTAAGCTATACACTCATTAAATGAAATCAAGCAAAGCATATGTCTTATAATCGATCACTACCTAACCCATTTTCCAAAACATACTCCCTGCCATCTCTAATATACTTCAGCAAGGCAGCATGGCTTTGTGGTTAGCATTATTCTCCTCCCTTGAATCTTCTTTTAAAATGTTTATGTTCAAACAATTGAGGTTCTTCTTTTAGGAGAGTCCTCAACACCTAACGTAGAAAGAAAATAAAGTGCTTTTTATTTCCTGTTTTTTTTAACAAGAGAAAACTACCAATAGCAAACTTTGCTAACCTCACCACTAAATCTAGATCTAATCTCTGACTTAGATGGAATCCATATCTGTGGATTCAGCTTTAAGAATTATTCAATAGTTTGCAATATAAATTCATATTGAAATAGTCATTACAAATAGACTAAAAATCCTTCACCCAAAGTAAAGTTGAGAAATTTTAATTCCTAGTCAATCAATATTAAATTATTCATGGAAGTATGTAAACATAGTCATAGATTTAATGTCTATAAAATGTTTTAGCTTCTGGAGTTCTCCATGTACCATGATTTGTGTCACTATGCACATTGCCATAAAATAAACCTGTAGACCAGAGAGTTTGTTCCCCAAGTATGTGCCACTAGGGGGCAGCAGGAGTTTATTTAACCTGAAGAAAACCATTTTTTTTTTCTTTGTAGGGTTCCAAACTCACAATAGGAGGAACATAATACAAGTGCAGTAATGACTTCTCACTCACATTTTTCTTTCCCATGAATGTCATTTGGAATTATCTTTTAGAAGACTAAAAGAAATCAAAATACAACTTCTTAGAAAAGACATAATGAGATTTAAGGAGATGAATTTTATCAAGGAGAAAACAGTGATAGGAACTACCTGGCTATAGCCCGAAGCTTTTAGACACCTAAACTATGTGCCAAAAGATTTTTTTCTCCCTTGGATATTAGAGCAGCCAATGCTAGATAGAGCATTCCAACGTTTCTATAGAAACCAAATTATATGTCATTGTTATAAGAATTTTTCAAGTGTCTCAGACTTCAATTAATAGAACTATTTGATCTCTAAGCTTTAAATTCATAATTTGTGCAGAAAAAAATACTTTGGCAGTAAATTAATATCCTGTAGGTAAAAAAATCCTGTTATTTCTCTTCCTAACTGGCTCACAAATCCCCCTCCCGCCTTCCGACTACTGCCACCTAAGATTAGGACTGTCAATTCTCCCCTGTATTACTGCTATGGTTTCCTAATTTGTCTCTCTACCATCTGAGCCTCCCTTATCCAGCTCACCTCCTCCCTGCTACCAGGGTCCTTGTGAATGAAATCCCATGACAACACTAGCTTTTCTCTCTTCCTTTTCTTCCTGATCTTGAACTCTTAGGCTTGCACTCTGGTTTGATCTGTTTGTTCTTATTCCCTAAGTTACCTCATGCTGCCCAATGGCTTGAAAACTACCTAACTGCGCTGGCTCTTTTCTGTCTTGTAGGATTAATATTGAACTGCTCAGTTTTCAAATCCACTCGTATGTCAAGTAAGTATCTCGAACTTAAGAAGTCCAAAAGAATTCTCTTGATTTCTCAAGCTCTCTCCAAAAAGTTCCTTTAGTCTTCTCTTTGTCCACAGATGGTATCATCTCTTATTCTCGTATTCATGCTAAAACCATATATTTATTTGCCCCACACCCCACATCATGCTCATTATCAAGTCTTGTCAGTTACGCCTTCAAAATATTTTTAAAATCTATCTACCTCTTAACCCTCCACTACCACCATGCCCAATTTTGTAATGTTTTTACATCAAAGATTACAATTGTCTCCTGACTTACCTCCCAGCTTCCATGTTTACCTCAATTCAGTCAATTAGTCAATCTGTGCAGAAAACATATGATTGTAAACGTAAAATGATGTCACTCCTCTGGTCAAAACTCTCTATTGTTTTCTTATCACACACATGATAAAATGAATTCTTTTGGCCATGACTTTTAAGATCTTACAAGATAAGAACCTTATATATATTTTCAGAACTCATTTCTTTTTACCCTTTTACTTGATCCTTCCACTTGAGTCCTGCTCATATCCTTCCAATTCATTTTATCTCAGGACCTTTGTACTTTCTGGTCTGTTGGCTGGAAAGTTCTTTCTCCAAGTCTTGCATGACTAACTCATTCACACTCATTCTCACTTCATGTTTCTGCCCAAAGAGGCTTTTCCTATTCAAACTCTCTCAAAGGATGGTTTGTCACATACTTACATGGACTTTTCCCCTTCTATTGCGCCCCTTCTAACCCTGGGGCTCAATTAATCAATAGAACACTGCTGCAAAGGATCTTCTGCCAATGCTGGGCCTAAACCTTATGTAGCCCTGGGAGCTTCTAGTTTCGTATCCATTCAGGTCCTGAACGACCATGTCAGAAGCCTGACTACACCGCTGGAGAAAACCAGGAGAGGAAGTTACATGCATAGATTTTGTACAAAGGCCAAGAATAGAGGGAGAGAAGCTTAACCATGCAGCTGAGCCCAGCCCCCATCCAACTTACCAGCGGAATGTCATCACATGTCATCAATGTCAGGGCCAGTGGAACCACAAGTAGAGTCCACTTTGCATTACTGAATCAGGAGGAAATAAAATGTTTGTGTGGTTTTTTTTTAAGCCACTTAGGTTTAAGGTGGTTTGGAGCATAGCATCAGTTAGATAAACTCCCCATCACTCACTATGCTTAACCCTCTATTTATTTCATACCATGCATCTGTACTTGATTTGCTTTTATAATATTATTTTTCTTATTCATTTCCACTACCTCTAATACATGAGCTCAGCAATTGCAGATTGTGTCTTATTCACCACTCTATCGCCAACATGAACCAGTCGCTCTTATGAAGGAGAATTGTCTTATTTTGTTATCTAAGAAGGTCTTTCTGTCTTCATTCTTACTAGTCCATGCTTTGTTAAAGGCAGACTAATTTTGAGCTAAGGTTATTCAGATACTCTGTTCCTTGTCAGAAATAAAATTAATGAGCCAATTGTTGAATCAAATGTCATAGGAAGTTAAAAACAGGGGACATCAGAAAAATTCTTGTTCAGTGTGTTTTCTCTTTGTATAGCCATGGAACTCTTCATTATATAAAATCTTCTATGTCATGCCAAAATATAAATCAAATAAAAGGTATTTTGCTCTGTAAACTAAATATTTCTTTTCCCTTAATCAGTGGATCTTCAGAGGTGCCTTTTCACAGACCAGAGGTACTAGGAAACATAGTAGGAAAACCACAGTTCTCTTCTCAATCACTAATTTGAGAAATGATGAAGTAAGGAACAAAAGTGGACACGACTTGCCAAAATACAGTGCAGTGAACCAATATCAGTTCCATTCCCTTCAACTTCCTTTGGTAAGAGTAATTCTTAAGAGCATTCCTTCTGGCAGGATTGGGCATAGGGGTAGAAGACAAACATAAACTATCAACTTAAAGTAGAGCTAATTAAGCTAATGAGTGGACTCCTAATTGAAATTATTAGGATTTAACCAATTGAAACCCAAACTAGCTTGACCTGAGCATGTGACACAGGAACCTGCCAATAGCCAAATCTGTGGCTAAATCCATACCCACTAATATCTGTAACAGACAGATTTTAGGACTCATTAGATATGGGCCAAGGACATAAATAGAAAAGCCAAAAAAGTAGCAGCAATTCTGAATTTACATACCCAAAAATAGCAAATAGGCATTGTTAAAAGATACATGGGAACAATGACAATTTTAACCTAGAAAGAATAGTAGAAGAGAAGGAATATTGAGCATATAGTATTTTCATTAACCATTATATTGCAGTATGGATTTTTAAATTTCCTTATATTTTCTGGAAAATCAAATGCTCATTATAAGATACACTTAGTAATAAAGTAACTTTTATATTTAAATTTGAATAAAACATATAAAGTTGTAAAAATCTATCTACAAGTCATGCATATTTAAACTTAAAACTCTCTTTACTTGAATTTTAATGTTTTGATATGTTAAACACGATGATAGTTACCTTTTATAGATTATTTGTTTGGGACTAGAAGTTATATGCCCACAAATCACCTCTTTTAATTTTCGTTAGAACTTCATGGGGTGGATTTATTATTTTGTCCCTTTAAATGGCCCTATAATTTAACCAGGTTAAAGACTATGCCTATCCTCACAGATAGTAAGTGCCAGAGCTGGGTTTGATATCATACCTGGCTCAAAATCCAAGGCTGTTTTTATTAAGCAATTCTGTCACACCTGTCTCAGAGGGACATTTAAAATAATTCAAGTTCAACTGTTTTACTTTTCATATGAGAAGACCAAGATTTAAAGAGGCCAAACAATTTGCCGAATATAAACGAGTACATTTGTTCCATACCTGGGAGGAGATTTCAGCTCATTTCTTCCAAATTTGGAAGATTCTTCCCCCATTCACATAACTGATCTATAAGAAATGGATTTAAAAATGCATGAATCATACCCTTGATAAGCTCACACTTCATTTCTGTATTTCCCTCTGCATGTAAATGTGTCAAATGAAATCATATGTATAAAAACAAAGCCCCTTTGTGCTAAGCTACAGAATCCTTAACCTGTTCTCAGAGCTGCCATCCAGCAGGTACCTGCAGGTATGGTGTGCCAGCCTCAGTCTGCTCTGATTGGTCAATGCTGCCTAAGCTCCAGCAATTGTTACATATTCTGAAAAGTACCTCTACCTGAACCCACAGAAAAGACTATCATATGGACATCTTGGAACTTTTTCAATCTGCCTTCCCTATTCCACCCTTTCCAAAATCAGCAATACTCCTTTTGGTCAAAATTGAAAAATGTTGCTTATCTTCCTTAAACCCATGACAGGGACAAACGTCCTATCTGTCCATACTATTTTGCTAGAGTTATGGTCCCTTCTTTTGCTTCAAGCAAATGCCTTCACCTGCATTTTGAATACCAAATCACTATCCTTACCTGTCTACTCACCTCTCATTTCTATTGGCTCTTAGGGATGCGCAAAGTGTTTGCGATTTTTTTCCCTCCATTAAAAATAAAGAGAAAAATATTTGGTTTAACCCCTTATCCTCCCCCAGTTATCACTTTCATATTTGTCTAAGTAAATGTTTATACTTGTTTTCTCCGTTTCCTCAATTCCCTTTCCATTTTCAACGCATTACCTTATTCTTTCCAGCCTCATCTGTCAACCAAAATTACTCTTGCCAATGCCCACACTGACCTCTGTGTTGCCTGGCATTTTCAGTTCTCTGCACACCTTGTCTCTCAGCAACATTTTAAACTGTTGACTGTTTCCTTCTTCTGAAACATTGTCATCACTTGGTTTCGTTGAAATGCCAGTGTCGATTTTTCCTCACGGTATTATAACCTCAGCTTTTCTCATCCTTTGCAGGCTCGCCCTTCTGGCCCAGGCCATTTCATTATGGTGGTCCTCAAAGCTTGGTTCTTGATCCTGGGTTCTCTGCTCTCCTTGCACCTTCCTAGGAAATCTTAGGACATTGCTGCTCCCCTAAGTGCACATGACTTCAAAATTTCTCTTTCCAGCCGATGTTGCTTCTCTAAATTCCAGACCTAAATATTTAAACAGCTGCTTTATGTATCCCTCTTGATATGTCAAAGAAACTTTTTAAACATATCAAACTTACTGTGTTTCATTTATTCCTCAAACCACTTCAAGGGTTTTTATCTGTCTCCTATCTCAATTTCATTAGACACTCTAATTATATTTTACATCTACCTTCTTCTCTACAAATGTGTTTTACACATACTCTAATATCTATAAATATATTTTGCATATATCTTCCTTAATTCCTTTTTGTTAATCATTGATGTAATTCAAAATCGTGCTATCATTTTTGTCTGCTGGATTAATGCAAAATCACCCTTCATTGTTGGTATATATGTGCTAAAGTTTCCCCATAATCGTTGAGTGATGTTACCCAGGCCCTAAAGAGAATGCATCACATACTCATTCTCATTCCTTACTGAAAAATTTTCAAGGTCTTTTTGCTTACCAGAAAATGGTCTCAAAGCTAAACTCCTTCACTGTAAGCCTTCCACCACCTTGCTGGTGTCATCGTGCTACACACACCTCTTTCTTTTCAGCTCTAACCATATTGGCCTTTTTTCCCATCTCTTGCCTTCACACTGCACCCTCCAAGAGAAGGCCTTTGCTCACGTTAGCTCCTTTGACTAGAATGCTCTCTCAATATTCTTCATGTAGTTAATTCCTACTCATTCTTCCACATCTAAAGCTTAGACCTTGTCTCAAGTGACCGTTTCTCTGGATAATTGTCACAGTATTCTTTGACAAGGGGATTTTTCCTTTCTACTCTCTGGAATTCCCTTTTTCTCCCTTTATTTTATACTTAACCTGGTTGCAATTTCCATTTGTTTGTTTGACCATTCGATTAGTGTCTTTCACTGGAGGAATGTAAATTCTTCAAGGGAAGAAACCATGTTTGTTCAATCTCAACTTTATAATCAAGGAAACCAGCCAAATGTTTGCTAGTAGTTGCTGGATTAATATTAAACAGTAAAATGCAGGACTGAATGGAAGAGCAAAGGAAGTGGTTTATTCTAGTAAAACCACCCTGATACATACATTGTCAATTGCTTAAGAAAATCTTACAAATGAATATTCCTATATCCTGAACAGTTTGCTAGGGAAATTATTGGTAGCACTGCACATTTGAACAGATATTTCCCTGAAGGTTTAGATGTATTGAGTCACATCCATCATAGAGAGGCAAAGGGAGTTAGGCAGTGCCCAAAGAAGTGGATTATGGGACACTATAGACACGCCAGGTGACGAGAGTTCCCATGAAGACCAGGTGACACAATTGAGCAAAGTCCATGAGTCTGTTTGCAGCAGCAGATTAAATATCTGGAACCAAAATATCATGCACATATTACACAGCCTAACAGAAGCTCAAATGGAGGCAGAACCACGACTTTAATGTTTGTTTAAAATATGAGGAAGGTGCTATTGGCAATTAATAGATTGGGGCTAAGAAAGCTAAATACTCCTCACAAAAGCACACGGCAGTCATATAGAATAAAGAATCCCTTTGTCTGAAGCCCAGAAGAAACTCCATAGAGAAACATTGGGAGTCCACAGGCTCCTTGACAACAAAGTTTATATCTTCTTCATGTGGGTATTCCAGCAGCAAGCTCAGCATCTAACCAGCAGTGGGATATGGGCTCTCGCTACTTGCCAGTGAGCTAGATATAGATATGGGTATAGGAATGCATAAATGCATGAACCTATATCGATTCAGTGGTATAAAGAATCAGAACAATTGTGTCTGGGCAGAGATGGGAAAGGGCAGTCCCTCCTCAGCTGTCAAATAAAAAAGTGATCAAAATCCGTAAATCTCGGAAGAGCAGAGTAGTAACAGCAATCCGAAAGCAGAAATGAAGCCTGGTATGAGGGTGGGTGTTAATATCAATATCTTACTAACGACCTCGTCTGGGAAGGGGTTCAGTGGTTAGCGCTAAGCCTCGAAGCCACCACTCTGGAGGGCAGCAGAGCCTCAGATGGAACCTGACAAAATACGGGGCGTTTTTATGAGTTTATTTGCAGAAGGGAGGGAGGAAATGGGAAAGCGTAGTAGGAGAAGAGAGTGTGAAGAGGAGAAATTCCCTGCCTGTGGTTTTCAAAAGACCCACAAAACCAACCACTGCCCTCGGCGATGGAGACATTCTTTGTGTCAGACTCAGTGTAACAGTCCTAAAGCAGCAAGGGTAATCGTATTGATTTTGAAGGAATGTCTGGTTAATTTTTCACAAGGCGTAGATGCCTCAAAAATCAATAACTTTCTGCTATATCTTTATTCTTCTGAATAAACTGTGTCTGTCAGAGAAACTTGATTCTTAAGCTCAATTGGATTCATAAAACATTTACAGACACACAGCACAAAAGAAATGTAAGCTTTCCCTAGGAGTGGCAAGTATTTAACCCCAACATAGGACAAAGAGTCCTTCCCTTTTCATATGTTCTTGTCCTTGGACAGGCTTTAGGAGGAAGTAGGATTTCTGTGATGCAAATCTTTCCTTTAAGTATTGGTGCCTTTCTCACAAAGAAAGGAAGCTTTGAGAGAAGATATTAAGTACTTACCTGGAAAGCAGATTGTGAGGGAACATCTTTTTTAAAATCTGGGAATATTGGGGTAGCGATTGAAAATGTACTTACTTTATTGTTCTTCGAGCCACCCAAATGAGTGTGCATAATACATAAGTTTGCAGGAAATAAAAATGTGCTTTGCAAACAGTACAAAATGTTGCTATACAATAATAGAATTTAAATAGATCATGTCTCTATAATTTTACAAAGGAAGAAAGTAAGGCCCAGAGAGGTTAAGTGCTCTTCCTAAGGTCACACAGTGAATGCCTCGATTGTTAAATTGGAAATGCTGCTTTGAAAAGAAATCAATGAACACTCATTTATCAAGGACAGAGAATGTACAAGGTTGAAAGCTGTGATAATGTCTGGATTGGAACAAACACACACAATACAAGAACTCAAATAATAAAAATAGTGAAAGAGAAGAGATAAGGGTTCTGAAAGATGTATTTGCTATACCAGAAAAGCTTCCCACATTTGGCTAAATATCACTGATGAGTCATTTTCATATAAATCAATTTCAGCACTTGATGTGTAAGACAAGGAGGCATTGACAAACTGGTTATTGCCACTCCGGTTATTCTTATGCCATGACTTTTTGGGGTACAAAAGTCCAATGTAGATTTAAACACCTATGATAAAACATGCATCAGCAATATATAGGCAGGCAGTTAGATGTCAGGCCAAAGAACATACAGAAAATGAATCCTAAGTCTCCAAGCTAATCCAATAACGAATCCACTTCTACTGGAAACATGAATATGTGGGTTCATGTAGCCTCAACTACACATTCTGTCCATCTCTCACCCCTGTGAATGTGTGTGTGTGTGTGCACATGCATATATGTGTGTGTTTGGAAGTATCTCAAAGAAGAATAGAAATATAAGGTCACAGGTGATGCTTTAAAATGATAAATTTTCTTTGGATACTTCTAGGATTTTTTGCTTTGTTGCTATTTTGAGAACTAAAGAAATGGGAACAAATATTGAAACCAGTTTTAGATTATGCTGGTTTCCAACTAGAACTCCCTGTCTCATTAAACAAAAATAAGCTTCTCTTTACAATCTGAAAAGTGACTGAGAACAAATCTTATGAACTATTCCTCCCAAGGACTATGCCCAGCATCCTTTATTTTGACTTTTGGGTGTATTTTAGGAATGGGACAGGGCATTATAATTTCAATTTCAGTTGTCCCAGCTGCGACTTTGTAAATACTGAAGGCAATCCTTTCTGAGATTGTGTTGTTGCCTATTCTAGCCAGGTATAAATATTATCTGTAATTCTAACAGGAGATAACTTTTAATCTAGAATGAGACTGCAGTTTTATTCTTGGTCTAATCTGGTAAAAGAATCCAGGCATGTCTTTATGAATATTTGAATGAATACATAAAATCTAAACAATTGGGCGTTCTAATTTAGTTAAAACATATTAGGAATAAAGCTTTCTGATTTCCTTATTCTACTCTGTATAGATCAGTACCACAGAGCTTATGCACTTCCTGAGGAGGATTTCATTGCAGCCACTGGATTTCAATGTTATGAGTAGCACATGTGGACAGGAATAAGCTTGGTGAACACAGAACTCTTCAAGTGATGAGAGTCATCTGGTTACCTGGAATGCCCATTCTGAGCATAAGACTATTGCCTTCAACTATTAATTGAGATTCACTCAATTAGTTTCTTGGCTAAAAGAATACCCAGAAGAATTCTAAACTGGGATTTACAAAGAGAATGATTTGAGGAGTGCTAATTCTACAAAGGGGAAAAAAGAACTACTAACGTGTAACTGAAAAGGTAACATACACACCAAAAGAGAACACAGCTACCAGAAGTGTGTTTGACATTAACCTCTAATCCTTTTTCTTAGGCTCTGACAAAATATTAGCTAGATATACTGAAGGAAATGAAAGTCTCTTTTAAATCTCTTTTCCTTTGTGACTCCTTTGGCACACTGAGTGTTGCCAGTGCCCTAGTTGAGCAGCCAATAATATATCCAATAACTTTTCTTATAATAGGATTTAAAATACATTGGAGTGCAGATCTTTCCATCTTTCTATTCGTTGTATTTTCAACAGATCAATCTGCAAAAAGTTATTTCTGAGATATTGACATTATGTTTAAAATTCTTTTTGTATTGTTGGTTATACATATTTAAAGCCTTTCTTTTTACCAATATTTCAAAATACCTGCTTTCAGTGACTGATCCTAAACCATCATTTCTCTATTTTTTTTGGTCCTGCCGCATCTATTGTGTCTCTCAATTCCTTTCTGATCTGAACATTTCATGATGTGTCACATATTGTGCATGTTTGTTCTATGCTCTAGATATTGATGGAAAAGAAGGCTTTGTAGGTTGACTCGGAGGTATAACAGCATCCCATATGTGCAAAAGTTCTCAGATGCTTAAACATGTTCTCTGTAGCTGAAGCGTTGTTTAATCAATCCATGCCAGCTATCATGGAGACTGTACTGGATACAGAGACTGTTTTCTATTTCATGAAAACATTATATTGTGTTAGTCAGAGTATTTGAGGCTAGCAGCTACAGTTGAGAAACATCTGAAAATTTAATGACAACACAATATTGTTTTATTCTTGTTCATATCTTAGTCTATGCAGGCCAGGCTATCCTCCTCCATCTTGCAGCTATAGAATTTGGAACATACAACAGGATAATAGAGGAGGCACAAACATTGCACCCTTAACTGCTTTGACCCAGAAATAACATGTCAGTTTGGTTCATATTTCATTGGACATCAATAATCACTTGACCATAGTCTTATTTCTAAGGAGATTATAAAGACAGATGGGTCCATTGATATTTGGTGAGTCCTAAATGTCTCTTTATATACAACCTCATGTCTGAGTTTTGGCTATAATGTAAATAAAGGCCACAGTGATTTCAGTTCTAGATTGGAGGACTCTCCCAGTCCCAACCATATCTAGATTTGTACACAGTATCAATCTGTAGCTGACCCTTGAAAGATGCATTTAGAACAAGTTTAAACATGTCTTTAACATGTTACTAAAATAAAGACCAATGAATTTTCAAGTTTTGTAGAATTTACTTGGTTTAAAAGCATGAGGGATTGGGCGTTAAGTCAGTCTATATCACCAAGAGCACTTTTTAGCAAAGGAGGAACATTAGTTCAAACATGACTTGACTTATTTGATTTTGTCACTTTAAAGGAGAAGCTGTGCTTTAGCATATTCATCTGAATCAAATGTAGCTCACAACAAAGCACTTCTTATAACTTGCTTCACAGAGATTTGTGAGGAGGGAATAAAATCAGAGTTGATTAAACCTTTGGAAAATGTAAACTAATAGATAAATAGAAAATACAATATTTTGATGATATTATGGATATTCTCCAGCTTAAGATTTCACTATTGCTTGTATCCTCTTGATCAAAGTAAGAGAACACTATCGACTAGAACTATAGTTTAGATATCTGAATTAATAGAGCTAAAATTCACTATTTTTAAAGAGAGGATAAACCCTTCAATTTCTAATTTATGTTTTATTATAAAAATATGAAAAGAAGCAAAGAATTTGTAATGAAACTTCTAATTTTAAAAACTGGCTAGTTAAAAAATGATTTGTGTATGCTACAAAGATATATTCTCTGTACATAATCATGTTGCTAAAAAAATAGATCACTGACAACACTGTTCAAGTTGGGGGGTAAATTTTTTAAAAATGCATAATTCAATAAAAATATTTATTTTACTACAAGATAATTTATATAACTATCTTCTGTAATGGGTTATTTCCCACTGTTATATATTTTTCTTTTTTTTTTTTAGTGGTATACTCAGGAATGTATCTGGATGGTTCAAAAATCATCACTGCATTTAGGATACCTAAACTGTTGAAGTTTTTTGTTTGTTTCTTGTGCATTTTCCTTGTTATTTCTGAAAATTCTAGAAGAGGACTAAAACTCAATCTTTTTTCACTACACTTTTAAATCCCCATGAAAATTACAAATTCATCAATCAGCATTTAAAAAAGAATCTTGCTATCGTACTTTTGGAGTTTTTGGATTTTTTTTTGCTTTCCAGGTAACAATTAAGTTATTTTTTTCTTTGGTAATAAAGCTTCTACTCTGATTCTATTCTCCGATACAGGATGGTCACTACACAAGGCTATATTTAGAAATATAGCAACTCTTCTAGCAATTCTTTTACAGATACGAATTTCTTTTAAAGTACTTCAGAAGACTCATGCATAATTTGTATGAACCTTGCTAGTTTTTGACATTTAGGTTCAAGAGCATTTTCTTCTACAAAATGACCTATGGACCATTGAGCAGTGTAAGACCAAAGGACCTACTATAATATTGCAATTATCTTGTTTTCAGTAGTCACAAAATGATCCTCTTTTCCACAGGAGACCAAGTGATCAATAGATTTATGACCTCACAGCACACTCATACCATGGCAAGGTCACTATGTATAGTATGTTTTGCTTGTTTGAATGTTTCAGGTGGTCAACTTGGTATTCATCACTGCTTTACAGATCCATTTGTAAGGGAACTGAATTCTGTACCCCGAAAAGGCAAGTTCAGGTACCAAACCCTGGATCTGTGGATGTGAACTGGACTTCTGAAGATGTTATTAGTTAAGCTGTGCCCAAACTGAATGGGGGTGGGCCTTAATCCTATATGGCTGAAGTCCTTATAAGCAAAGGATATTAGACACAGATGAATTCATGGAGAGCAGCCAGAAGATGGAAGTACATGGAACCCAGAAGAGAAAGGAGAAGACACTGCCATGGGACAGAAAAGCAAAGCAACTCCGAGGATCACTGGAATCCAGCCCCAGAATACCACAGTCTACAGGGAGAAAGCATAGCCTTGTTGATGCCTCAATTTTGGACTACTCTCAACCTAAAAACAGTGAACAAGTAAATTCCCATGGTTTAAGCCATCCCATTGTATAGTATTCATTTTAGCAGCTAGGAAACTAAAACAGGAATATGAGGAGATAAGTTATGTAGAGCCAGAAAAGGTCTAGAAAATGAAGTGTCATATGTGTGTTGATTATGGTGGTAGTCTTTGCCTTCTCAGAAACACTTGCTTTAAAGGACAGAGCATTATGTGGAAAGAATTTAAGGCTCAGGTTTCCTAAATCATTATCCATATTTCAGTTACCTCTCCTTGGCAAAGAAAAGATTTGTCATTTAAGCTCTGACATAGGCTTTCCTGATATATTTGGCAAAAGAAAAGAGCCTTATCAACCAATCTCTAGATTGTTAGTAACATTTTTCTCAGTCACTGTAATGCGTTGTGTTAATAAATATACTTTCTCCATTAAAGATTAGTGAATATGGCATATGAGAAATGGTCACAGGAAAATTTTTGCTATATAACCCATTGAGAAGTGAGACCTATGACCCCTGGATTTAAATCTAGGAAGGGTATGTTACTTGTCTTACCAATAGTATATGATGAAGTGATGATGTGCTAGTTTCTAGGCCCTGGACTTAAAAGAGACTGGATGTTTTCATTTTTCTCCTGAAACATTCACCCCTGGGATCCTGAGTCGTGATGTAAGTGAAACCATGTGGAGAGAATCTGAGACTACATGGAAAAGAGAGGGACCCAGCTTAGTCCAGCCTTCCAACCATCCCCATTGAGGCACTAGGAATTTGGATAAAGCACTCTTAGACAACCTGCATCCCAGATCAGGCCAGTCCCCAGTTGAATAACACTAAGTGACCTTACTCTGCTACATAAAGGGAAAAAAAAATTGCCCAGCTGAGTCCTGCACAAATTCCCGATCAACAAAACCATCAGATATAATAAAATGGTTGATTGTTAAAGTCACAAAATTTGGGGAGAATTTGTTACAGAACAATAAATTAAATGAGCAGCATGAATAATTGGTATCATGTCTTGTGCAGGGAGCGGGTTTGAAACTTAGTTATAGAGAAGCAGATGTGGCTCAAGCGATTGGGCTCCTGTCTACCTTATGGGAGGTCCAGGGTTTGATTACCAGGGCCTCCTGGTGAAGGCAAGCTGACCCATGCAGGAGTGCTGGCCCACTTGGCAAGCTGGCCTGTGCAGAGAGCTGGCACAGCAAGCTGACGCAACAAAAAGAGACACAGAGGAGAGACAATAAGAGATACAGCAGACCAGGGAGATGAGGTGGCTCAAGAGATTGACCACCTCTCTCCCATTCCAGAAGGTCCCAGTATCATTCTCTGGTGCCTTAAAGAGAATACAAGCAGACACAGAAGAACGCACAGCGAATGGACACAGAGAGCAGACAACAGTGCGGGGGGAGATAAATAAATAAATAAATAAATTTTTTTAGAAAGGTAGTTATAGTGTGGATGAATACATAGAGCATACTGAACATAAAGCTGTATCTTCGATGATAGCAAGATAGAGAAATGAGGGTTTGATTTATTTTTTTTACTAACTGTATGAAAGGATGTGATTAAACCATTTCAGCTCCAGCACTTGGACAATAAGCATGTTTGACATATCAAATCATTTTTATCGTATATGGAGTTAAGTTCTAATGCCGACACATGAGGCAATAATTGCTTATCATTAAAATTATGCTTAAAATTCTAAACTGCATGTAATAAAAAACTATATGTAGCTTTATGCATTCCCAAAAGAAGAGGATTAAATTTACATGCTGGGAAGCAGTTGTGGCTCAAGTGATAGGGCCTCCATTAAACATATAAGATGACCCAGGTTCAGTCCCTTGGGCCTCCTGGTGAAAGAAAGAAGAGAAAGCATGCCTGCATGGCAAGCCAGTGCCCATGTGGTGAGCCAAGTGCCCATGCAATGAGCTGAGTACCCACTTGGTGAGCTGAGTGCCCTTGTGGTGAGCTGAGTGCCTGCATGGGTGCACACATGGCGAGCCAGGTGTCCCACGGTGAGTCAAGTGCCTACATGAGTGCCCGTGTGGTGAGTCGAGTGCTTGTGTGGTGAGCCGAGTGCCTGCATGAGTGCCTGTGCGATGAGCCAGTGCCTGCATGGTGAGCAGAGTGCCCACACGGTGAGCCGAGTGCCCACGTGAGTGCCCACGTGACAAGCCAGTGCTGCCTGCGTGGTGAGCTGAGTGCCTGCACAAGTAAGTGATGCAGCAAGATGATGCTGTAACAAAAGAGAGACGAAGAGGAGAGTCAAGGTGAACCACAGCAGAGTCCAGGAACCTAGGTGGCACAATTGGTAGGGAACCTCTCTTCATATCAGAGGTCCCCAGGATCAAATCTGGGTGAATCCTAGAGGAGAAAGATGAGAAGAAAAAACAAAAAGAACAATAGATACTGAAGATCACGCAGTGAATGGATACAGACAGCAAAATCAGCAGGGCAGGGAAAGGGGAGGGAGAGGGGAAGAAGGAAAAAGAGAAAAAAAAATTATAGGCTGTTTAAAAAAAAGGACATATTTCTTTAAACACTAGAATCCCATTTTGTTTAAAGAAATGCTCAAACATGAGAAATGTAGACATTGAGAACAAGGCAACAATAGATTTGAATCTCACACACCATACTTTAGAATAGGGTCATCATAAACAATTATTTCAGGATTATACTGCACCTCCATGGATGATTCTATTCTCACAAACTATTCTACAAATTTCTTCTGCAGTATTTATGTAGTGCATAAACTCTACAATTATACATTGTCTTTTTACTTCAGAGACCAGGCTCATTGAGTATGATGGAGGCAATTCTTCAACTCTGTATGTTATATTTTTTGTCTCTCTTTCTTGCTCTTCCCAGAAACACCATCTAATTACTCCCCCCTTTATTTTATTGATAATATCGTTTTTAACAAAGACTGTATTATTATTTGTGCACAGTATGTTATATAAACTGAGGAACAGTTATGGAAACAATGCCAAAGGAAATACAAATAATGGGACTCAACACTTCCCAGAGCATTAATGAAATAATCAACAGAAACAAACTACAATCAGGTTTTGCCATTAGCCTTTTATTGAAAGTGCTTTGTCAGCAATAAATCTCCTTGCTGCTAAATGCAATGGTCACTGATCAGTCTTCATCCCACTTGAGCTTTCATTTGGGTGTGATTTTTCACACTCTTCTCATCGAATCACTACATGGTCTGCTCGTTTCCTTCTTTCAGAGTGCTCCTTCACAGTCTACTATGCTGGTTATTCTTCAACTGTCCCCAATTTAGCATAAAATTAATACAGTTTCCAGTTCCTGGTTCTCCTTTCATTCAATCCCATGGTTTTAAATACCACTGTATAGCCCAAATTTACCTCCATTTTGTATCTCTCTCTGAACTCCAAGTTCATATATCAAATTGCCTAACTGATACTTCTGCTTAAATAATAGACATTTCAAACTTACCAAACTCAATTCTAATCTTCTGATATTCCCACCTTCTCAAAGCAGATCCTCTTACATTTGACAGCAATTCGATTTGAACTTAAAGCTACCCTTGATTCCTTTCACACTCCACATTCAATTCATAGCATTTTGTATTTGCTCTATCTTCAAAGCCCATCCAGATTTTTACTACTTCTCATTATTCTATCACAACCACTATGGCTCCAGCAACCACCATCTCTAGTCAAGGTTATTGCTTTCATCTTCACAGTGGTCATCTGGTCTCTACCCTATAGTCTATTGTCTAAGTAATTCTGATAAAACAAATCACATTATCATTCTGTTCAAACTTTTGGTGGCCTCTCATTTCCTCTTATTACTTTTTGTTCCTATTTCTTATTAATTTTCCTTTGTCTTGTTTCTTTCTAGATCCAGGGGCCTCTTGGACTTTTCTTGAATACCCAAATATGCTGCTGCATTCATAAATTACTTGCTTCTTTGTATTCCTCACAGAAATCTCTAGGACACATGCTTCATTTCTTCCCAGCCATTGCTCAAAGTTACCTTCTTTCACTCTATTTAAAATTCACTATCCACTCTTTTTTGTTTTTTTTACTATTCTGCAATATTTTATTTAACAACAATTTTTTTGTATATCAATTGATATTTTTATGTAACTTTGTACAACAATAAAAGTTCAACATTAAAAGATGAAAAGAAAATAAACTTAATGGAAGCAATATAATTTATGGCTCAAGAGGGATATCATCCTTTCAGAGAGTCGTGGTTTTTTTCCTTATCAAAATATTTTTGAATCACAGAATTTGAGTATGAATTTGCAGTTACTATTTCAAAATAAACATTATGCATCAAAGTATTGCTTCTCAAACCCAGGTCTTCACAGAAATCACTGTGAGAGTCTTTAATGATTAAAGAGGCAGACTTTAAAATGTATCAAGCTGATAGTTTTTCTTGTGTACAATGTGGTACTTCTACTCCAAATACTATGTAGGCAATTGGGCAGATCCCACACTGCTTTCTGAGGAAAGCTCTCTGAACTCCATATTCCCCTTTAGATGCCACTGTATATGTTTTAGTTTCCTAGGATGCCATAACAAAGTACCACAAAGTGGGTAGCTTAAAACAACAAAAATTTATTGCCACACCATTCTAGAGGCTTAAAGTGTAAAATCGAAGTTTTAACAGTGCTGTGATCCCTCTGAAGTCTGGAGGGGAGAACCCTTCCTTGCTTCTTCTGGCTTCTGGTTTTTGCTAGCAATCCTTGATATTACTTAACTTGTAAATGCATCACTCCCTTCTCTGCCTGGTTTTTTTTTTCCTTTCCCTATGGCAAGTCCTTTATTTATTTATTTATTTATTTATTTATTTATTTATTTATTTATTTCAAGATACTTAGATTACGAAAAATATTAGGGATTCCCATATGGCCTGCTCCCAACCCATCCCACATTTTCCCATATTAACATCCTTCATTAGTGTGTTACATTTGTTACAGTTGATGGACACATTTTGGGGCATTGCTACTAAGTGTGGATTTTAGTTTACATTGTAGTTTACACTCTCTCCCACACAATTCTGTAATTTATAGTGGTCTGTATCTGTCATTGCAATGTCATTCAGGACAATACCGAAGTCCTAAAAATGCCCCCATATTATACCTATTTTTCCCTCTCTCCCCTCAGAATCTCCAGTAGTCACTGCCTCCACATCAGTTATAAAAGTTTTTCCATTGCTAGAATTAAAATAAGGCTATAGTAAAATACTAGTAAGTCTACTTTAGTCTATCATTCATTCCCCAATCCTGAGAATTCTGGGATGGTGATGCCTGCCCTACCTCTAATCCCATGGGGCAGATGGATAGGACTATCTTGATTGCAGCTGCAGATTCTCTCTGTTCCTTGGAATAGTCATTGTCCATCATCATCTCCTTATTTGTTGTCTTGGGTGAGTCTAATGAACTGGAGAGTAGGTGATGTAACTCTGTTGAGATTCAGGGCCCAGCTGGCAGATGGACAGCCCAAAGATTTAAGTCTCTTGGGCATACACCTATAATATTATTACTAACTATATGTTCATATAGAAGGGGCAGAAGAGCCATGTATAGGGAAGCACCCCTGAGCCCAACTCTGTCACACTGGGAAGTATAAATTCCCAAGTAGTGCCCACTGTCAGAGCACCAAACTCCTGAGCTGTCTATCCTGCCCATAGTCTGGACGTCTCCAGAGCCCCCAGGAGAACTGCCATTCAAGGCAACATTTACTTTGGCAGTTAAAGAGATCCTGCTGAAACAAGCACAAGCATAACCTCTGGAATGACCTCCCAACGCACTTTGAAGTCTCTTAGCCATTTAAACTCATTCGTCTTTATGCTTTCCCCCTTTTGATTAAGGTGTTTTTCCAGCTGCATTACTAGTTGGTGCTTGGAAATAATCCCTTGGTGCCAAGGAGATTCATCCCCAGGAGTCGTGTCTCATGACGGGGGGGAGATAATGCATTTATATGCTGAGTTCAGATTAGAGAGAGGCCACATTTGAGCAACAGGCAGGCTCTCAGGAGGTAACTCTTAGGCACCCTATAATACTAGGCTAAGTTTCAATTTCAAGAGTAAAGGTTCATAAGTACAGTCATCAATATCAAGGACCTGTCAATAAACCATCCTCCTTTACTAGTCATTACCCCTGTACTCAGGGGATTGTTGCTGTGCCATCGGAAAACGTGGCAGAGCTCCCCAGGATGGGAATTCAATATTCTTTTGGTTATTGTGTGAATCTTCACCCTCTGTGACAATGCCCCATGAACAACTGAACACATTTATATCCCTTATATGTATGCCCAGATGACCATTCTCCCATGTATGCCCCATGACTGACATCACACATAAATGATCCTCCCCGTCATAGTTATAATTCTTTTGTGATCCAAAACTATACATTTGTTGTAATTGATAAACACATTTTGGAGAACTCTCTCCCACACATTTATGGCCATAATCTACAAAAATGTGCAGAAGACAGTGCAAACTACAATGTAAACTATCATCCATGTTTAGTGACAATGCTCCAAAATGTGTTCATCAATTATGAAAAATGTACCACACTAATGAAAGATGTTGTTAATGTGGGAAAATGTGGGAGGGGTAGGGAGCAGGACACATGAGAATCTCCTATATTTTTATGTAATAATAATGTAATCTAAATTTCTTTTTCAAAAAAACATATATTTTAAAAAATGAAGCCAACTAAATAACAAAATACAATTAATAAGAAAATGAAATAATAATTACAGTTTTTGAAATAACAAAATACAAAAAAATTTTAAATGTGGAGTAATAAAAATAATTAAAAATATAAAATTAAATTTTTCTACATTATGTCTTTCATCACTGTAAGATCTGTTGTCTTGTGTATATAGTGACATTTTCTTCCATTTATTCCCACAGTGTCTTGTTTTTTTTCATTTTTACTTCAAAGAAGCTTTAGGTTACAGAAAAATGACATACAGAATAAAGGGGATTACCATATACCCAACATCCTTCTCCTTATCCCCTTTCCCCTATTAATAACTTTTACATGTCAATGATACATTTGCTACAATTGATAGACAAATATTGAAACATTGCTACTAGCCATGGTCAATGATTTACATTAAGGTTTACATTTCGGACCATGCACTTTTATAAAGTGTGATGAAATTTAACATGGCCTGTATGCATAATTGCAAGATCATGCTGGATTTTTGTCAAATGCTTTTTCTGCATCTATAGAGATAATCATGTGATGTTTTTCTTTCAATCTATTTATGTGGTATGTTACATTGATTTTCTTATGATGAAACCCACTTGATCATGGTATATAATTCATTTGAAGAGTTGTTGAATATAGTTAACAAGTATTTCATTGAGGATTTTAGCATCCAGGTTTACTAGAGAGATTTGTCTATAATTGTCCTTTCTCATGGCATCTTTGTTTGGCTTTGGTATTAAGGTAATTTTGGAATAATAGAATGAGTTGGACAATGTTCCCTACACTTCTATTTCTTGGAAGAATTTAAGCATGATTGGTGTTAGTTCTTTTCGGAATGTTTGGTAGAATTCACCTGTGAAGCCATCTGGTCCTGGGCTCTTAGCTGGGAGGTTATTGATGACTAATTCAATCTTCTTATTTGTGATTGGTCTGTTGAGTTCATCAATGCTTTCTTTCATTAATGTAGGTTGTTTGCATTTCTAGGAATTTGTCCATTTCCTCAAAATTATCCATCTTGTTGGCATACAATTTTTCAAAGTATCCCTCTTATGATACTCTTTACTTCTGTGGGGTCAATGGTGATATTCCTTTCTTTGTTTCTTATTTTATGTATTTGCATCTTCTTTCTTTTTTTCTTTATTAGTCTAGCTAAGGGCTTGTCAATTTTATTAATCTTCTCAAAGAATTAGCTTTTGTTGTGTTTATTTTTTTCTAGTGCTTTGTTATTTCAATTTCATTTAGCTCTGTTCTAATCTTTGTTATGTCCTTCTTTCTACTTGTTTTGGGATTAGTTTGTTGTTCTTGTAGACAACATATAGATGGGTCATATTTCCTTATCCATTCTGCCAATCTGTGTCTCTTGAATGGAGAGTTTAATGCATTAGCATTCAATGTTATTATTGTCAAGGAATTACTTACATTAGTCATATTTTCTTTAGTTTTACATATGCCATATTTTGTTGACACTCCCCTCCAAGTCTCTCTTTTCTCTTTTTTCTTTTCAACCTGCAGAACTCCCTTTAGTATTTCTTGAAGGGCAGGCACATTTCTTATTGACATACTCTCTTAATTTCTGTTTGTCTGTGAATATTTTGAACTCTCCCTCATTTTTGAATTACAGCTTTGCTGGATAGAGAATTCTTGGCTGGAAGTTTTTTTCTTTTAGTGCCCTAACTATGTCATCCCATTAACTTCTTACTGCCATGGTTTCACTAGAGAAGTCAGCACTTAATCTCATTGAGTTTCCCTTGTATGTGATGGATTACTTTTCTCTTGCTGCTTTCGGTATTCTTTCTTTATCTTGAGCTTTGGACAATTTGACAAGTATATGTCTTGGAATAGGACTGTTTGGATTTATACTGTTTGGGGTGCACTGTGCTTCCTGGACATGTAAGTCCATGTCCTTCAATAAAGTTGGGAAATTTTCAACCACTGTTTCCTCCAAAACTCCTTCTGTCCTCATATCCCTTCTTTTCTCCCTCTAGGATGTCTATAATGTGTGTGCTTGTGTGTTTCATGTTGTCATTCAAATCCCCAAATCCTTGCTGGATTTTTTTCTATCTTTTCATGTCTGTTCTACTGTCTGATTTCAGCTGTACTGTCTTCCATATCACTGGATTCTTTCCTTTGCATGTTCAAATCTGCTGTTATGCGCTTCCAGTGTATTTTTGAATTCTTGCATTATGTCATTCATCGCCATCATATCCATTATGTATTTTTATGTATGTTTACCATTTCTTCAGTATGCTCTTGCAGTGTTTTCTCAATATCCTTATTCTTTTCCTTCACTTCATTAAGTTGAGTCTTGATATTTGTTTGGAGATCTCTGATTACTTGTTCCATGTTCTGCATCTCCTCCTGTTTTTTAGTTTGCTTGTTGCACTGGGGCAAATCTTCCTGTTTCTTAGTATGGCTAGGACTTTTGTTGTTGCCTAAGCATCTGTTTATCTTGATGGATTTATTTGGTTGATTCACTTCTTTTTTTATTCTAGGATTTTATTTTGTTCTTTCTTTGTGTGTGTTAAGGTTTCACTTTGACACTTCATTTATTTTATTTTATTTTCTTGCTGCCATCTATATTTCTTTGAAAAAGAAAATTAGGACCAGAGAAAAGGAAAGAATAATAGTAGTAATAATATTAAGTAGACAAGGAACCATACAAAATCTAGGAAAAGTAATAATTAACATGAGTAAGAAATATAGAGTACTAAGAATAAAAATGTGGAATAGAAACAATGAAATTACAAACAAAATATAGAAAATATGTAGAATGAAATGAATTAAAAGGCCAGAGTGATGAGAAGAAAAGAAAAAAAGGGGGGAGGGAAGAAGTAAGAAAAGAAAGAACACAGAGAAAAAAAAGAGCGAGAAATAAAAACAAGAAAAATTGAAAGCCAACCAAAAATAGACTGAAAGAACAACAGAAAACAGAAGATAGAAAAATGAAAGAAAGAAAAGGAATAGTGTAGATAGAAACAATCAACATAGAAGAAAAAAGAGAAAGAAAGGGGAAACACAAGCAAGAAACAAGACAGCAACAATGAATTAAAATTAAATAAAAATAAATTTAAAAAAAAGGAAAAAACACACACACACAAAAAAACAAGGAAAAATAACCTTATCTCTTAGACCCCTAAGGAACTTCCAAGCTGTCAGTTTTCATCAGTTATACTGCAGCCTGCCCTCTGTAGATTTTGAACAGGTTTTATTGAGTAAAATAAGGAAGAAAAAAAAGAACCTTTTTTTTTTTTAAATAAGAGATCCAAGGAAATCTAATGCAAAAAGAAGGTCTTATATGTTCCCCTTCAAGTATCAGCTGAATGCTTGATAACCCAGGAGTTTACTTCTTTAACAAGAGCCAATAATCAAACCACATACGCAAGGCAGGAATTCGTCCACTAAGGTAAACCATCTCCTTATGTTAGTTAGCCTTTCACATAGATATCTGTCCCATTTCCCTCAGCCAAGTTAGATTCCCAGTAATTTGCCAGATCCCTGCTGATTAGGTGCCTGTCTGTCCCCGCCCCCTCTCTAATCTAATTCTACTGTGGCTGGCATGACAGCCTGCCTGAGGAGATTCCCTTCCCCTCTCCCTATCAGATCAGGGTCCCTTCTGGGATTCAAAGGAGGTTCAGCTGGCCAAACTCACTGCAAAGAAACCACTTTCCACCCTCCCAAACTCCTCTTCCCCTCAGGGAATGCCTTCTCCTTTGGAGCAGTGGGCCTGGGGCTCCTCCCAGGTTATTTATCCTCAGGGCAGGGTATGTGTATGTGTGCCTTTTCCAGTCACAGGGGCGAGCAACTCACACTTTTTCTTTGGCTTCTTTATATTTCCAGTATCCTCCTAGATGGCTCAGAGCACCTTCCCATTCTATGTATATCCAAAGCAGCTCCTCTAGATTGGTCTCTGCCTTCTCTCCGCTCCCTTTTTCATGAGAGGGTCAGACTCTGCCCACCCAACTCGGCACCATTTTCCTGGAACTCCCCCATTATTCACTCTTTAAAATTCAACCATCTCCCCATTCCTGATCTCCTATCACTCCTTACCCCAATCTTATTTATTCGATAGTATTTATTACCTTCCAATAAACAATGTATTTATTCATTTTGCTCATTTTCTAGTTCCTCCCACTAGAATGTAAACTCCATATGAGTGAGGGTTTTTGCCTATTTTATTTGCGAATATATCTCCAGCACCTAGAACAGTGCTTGGCACACAGTAGGTTTTCAGAGTATACTTTTTAAATTAATGAATAAGAAAGGTAGAAAACTGAAATTTTAGAATTCCTGAAAAGGTGATGAAGTGGAAGACATTTAAAGCAGCCCAAGACCCTAAAGAAATGGTCAGGATTAAAAGGAAACATTAAATCAAGCTATATGGAAGTGTGCATGTATTACAATAAAATTAATGCAAAAATTATATAAGATTTTTAAAAATTATTCCTTCAGGACAAGAAGTAATTCACTGTAGAAGTGAAGAATTCTCTGAAGATGAGAATATCTAATTTTAAATGCATGACTAGGTTGAGAAGTTCAATTTTAGGGAATTAACAACTCTTATCAGATGAGAACAGCTGTACATATAGATTACATCATACAAAGTCAGAATCTTGATCTCAAGTCATAGGAACTAGCTGAGACTTGTTCACATTTATCAATCAATTCCTTATTGAACATTTAGCACCTACCTGATACAGAGCTAGAAGCTGAAGAAACTACAGTGAACACATTGCTTTGTAAAGATCAATAAAGAAGAAGGCACATATATAAATCAGTAAAATAAAACACGAGGGCTGTAACATATGAAAAATATTATGTGGGCATAAAAGAAAACTGCTAGGGTAGATTGGGAAGGCTTCATGGTGGAAATAATATTTTAACCAGGTCTTGAAGGATGTATAGAAGTTTTTCAGATGGAGACAGATGGTAGGTCATTAGAGACAAAGGAAACAGCATGCATATAAACACAGAGGAGTTGAAGTATATGATCTGTTTGGAAATAAGGAGAAAGTTCCTTTCCAGAGACTGGAAGATAGGATGGTAGGAAAAGGAAAGAATGAACAGACGTGAAGTTAGAATAGTAGGGATTACTCATTCTATCAAGAATTCATTCATTTGCTTAAGTAACTCTGTTTCTAGTATTGACCAGGTACTGTTACTGTCCTACACATTGCCCAAGACACTGGAGAAATATGAAAACACACTATAGTTCTGCCCTAAAAGATCATAAAATGAGGAAACAGTGAATACAGATCATTATAATGCATTGTGATAATTGCTAAGAGGAAAATCCACAAAGATATTTCAGGAACAATGACAAGAACAAGAATAACAACCACAAAACTTAGTGAAGGGTATTATACCTGAGCTGAATGGAAGTATTCCAGGTGAGGATCGTGTGTGTGTGTGTGTGTGTGTGTGTGTGTGTGTGTGCATGTGTGCATGAAAGATACAGAAAGTGGGTAACATGTTTATGTCAAAAGTCCAGAACTGAGAGAAAGCAAGTTAGAGGAATTGCATTTTGTTCAGATCGGATCAAGGGAAAAGAATGAGCAAGGGTGGGATGGAGATGAGCAAAGCTGAATGGTGAAATCTGTGTAATCACAAACATTTAAGGGATTATCTCTCTATTCAAGGGAATCATGAAAATGTTTTATGGGAGGAAATGAAAGGGCCAGATTTACAAGTTATATATTTCTCACTCTTTGCAGAAGACAAACTAATTTAGAGATAATAGCTAACTATGTTCAAGTCCAAGAAAAGTAAGCTGAATACTGAAACATTTTCATTGGCTCTATAAGAAAAATGTTTGAGGAGAAATTGTGAATAATATTAGATTTCTCTTAAAGAAAATGGGAAATCATAAAGGTTTCTTACAGGGGCATGGGTTATAAAATGGTCAGATATGTATTTTAAAAGATAAATTCAGGGTGATGAATTGACTTGGTAAAGTCTGTGTCAATGAGGCAAGACAGCTGAAAAGTGAAAATGGAGAATGAAGGGAGAAGCAGTGGAATGAAAGAATGAAATAGAGAATTGTCTTTGTGCTATTATATGGAAAATAAGAAACTTAAGTGGCATAGTACCTTTAAAGAAAGGAAATGCTCTAAAAAAGAAGAAGACACAGTCAATCAAATTATTTGTTACATTAAAAGGTTACCCCAAGTCTTATTCAATTCCTAAGAGTCAAAATAATTTTTTTAAGAAAGTAAAAAACATAGAAAACAATGTGGAGAATAAAAAGAGAAAAAAAAATGACCTAGCAGAGAAATACAATGATAAGGGTATAATGAAATATTAAACATAAAACTGGAAGAAATGGAAATGATTTTGAGATTAATATATATTTTGAAAAAAACAAAATAAATGTCTTTGATAGACTTTACAAGTTTCATCTAAAAAAAAATTGAGAGGGAAATCAAGCCCTTAGTGTTATCCTCTTGGCATCTTACAGTGGCATTAAAGGAATATATAATCACCCAAGGTTTGTTACTCTGTGGACAAGAAATACATGATGAAGGATTTGTAAACTTGTCAGTCAAGAGCTGATAGGTGAAGTGGTTGTGGTCATGGGCTGGAGGTGATATTGCAGACACTTTTGCAAGTTTAAAGTGAAAGATAAGAGAAAAACCAAGTTGCCCTGTGACATTCTTCCAACTGAGGGACCAATCTCAGTCACAAGGAAGGCAGTATGTGACAGCTACACTCTAGGGATAAACTAGTATTTCTCTCAAAATGTTCAAAACAAAGTAATGTTAAAGCTGGTTGAATGGGCCAGAAAATAGCCATTAAGGCATAAAAATAAATAACCCCAAAGCTGTTCTCCACAAAACATAAAAACAATTGTATTTGTAGTATACTTATGAAATAAATTATTAGCTATTAATCTGTGCAGTTTACTTTGATGGTTATGACAAAGAAGGAGCTGAAATAGGAAAGAAACTAACATTTATAGAGCAGAGATCACAGGCTCTGTGCTAGGCCCTAGGCTAAATATATGAGGACAGGAATCAAACAGAATTGTTTCTGATCTGAATTGTTGGCACTTAGCAGCTGTATGAACTTAGACAAGTCAATAACTTTATTTTTAAGGTCTCTCATCACTAAAATGGAGGGAAATTTACCTAACCCATAAGTCTGTTGTGAAAATTGAACAAAGTACCTGTGAGTGAGAGAATGAGGGCATGATCAAATAACTATAAGGCAAAGAGAAAATTTAGGCTATTCAGAATGGAAAAAACAGAAGAGAGGAATAAGATAAGAAAAAAAGAAGGAGAAAAAGAAGATGAAACTGAAGACATGCTTTATGTTTCAGAATGACTTACTTTCTGCTCAATGTTTGAAATCTTCAGCAAAGTTTCAAAAAAAAAAACCATATGAAATGGTAGTTATTAGTGAATTTCTTACATGACCTGGTGCATGAACCAAGCCCTTAATGATAGAGGTATCTGGCACAAAGCAAAACTTCACAAAGAGATCCAGTGGGTGCAGGTGGAAAAGATCCTCACATAGAATTTGTTGAAATAATCAGAAATCAGAAGAGATTTGAGATTTTCCTAGGCTGTGGAAATTGGAAAATCCAAAAAACCTTTAGCTAGAATTGAATGTTGTGGTTGGTTGAGTTATATAACCCACTGTGACATGTTCATAATTTTCATCTGCATTCTTGTGAGTATAAACCCATTGTAAATAGGATCTCTTGGATCTTACTTTTAGTTTAGGTGTGGCCCAACTGAATGAGGTCAGATCTTAATCCTGATTCACAGAGTACTGGATAGCAGAAGAAATTCGGACATAGTCCTAAAAAGCCACAGGTAGCCACCAGAAGTCAGAAATCAGCAGGAAACCCAAAGAAAAAGACCTCGCCGTATGACAGGAGGCAGAGCTAGAGGAACCCCAAGGATTGTTGGCAGCTCACATCAGAACGATACAGACTTGGGGCGAAAGCCTGGCCTTGTGAGGCCTGCACTTTGGACTTCTCCTATCCTCAAAACGATGAGCCAATCAATTACTGTTGTTTAAGCAAACCCATTGTGTGGCATTTTTCTTAGCAGCACCAAGCTGATATCCAATTCATGTTTACCATATAACAAAGCAGAATAGACAGGTATTTTTCATGATTTGGGTATTATCTTAGTCTGAGAGAGCTGCTTTAACAATGACCAAAGAATAACCGGTTTAAACAAAAGGAATTTATTTTCTCACAGTTTTGGAGGTCAGAACTACAAAACCAATGTGCCAACAGGATCATGATATCTCTTAAGTCTGTACCATTCTTGTGATGTCTTGCCATCCATCCACAACTCAATCTTTGCCTCTATCACATGGCCATTGGTCTCCTTCCATTTCCTACTCCTAGATGTTCCAAGTGCTAGGAAATAATGGAAAGAATTTTAATGCACACTTGCCCAGGTGAAGGATTGAGTGATGGTAACAATAAATTCTAATCTCTGGTCTTATATTTCTTTTTAAACATCTGCCTTCTATTCTTTTTGGTTACAGACTCTTCAGTCACATATTGCTCTTCCAAAGCACTAGATAAACTAAATTCTTTTGTATAGTTTTAGGACAGATAAAATTAAACTGCTCTTTAGAGTAATTGAATGATATTTAAAAACATGTGCATGCATTGTGAATTCCAGAATTATCTACAATTTTGGATAAGAAACAGTTATTCTAAGTTTGCCATTGAATTTCCTAGTTGGATTTCATTTTAAGCATTAATTTAAAAACAAGTTCAATTTCAGTAGGATGATCAAAGTTGAACTAGCTCTGATATTACATAGTAAATGCAGAAAAGTTTAAAAACTGCAATTTTGCAGAACTATTTCAAAATACACTTCTATAAATAATAGTTAGATTAATTGTATTTAAAAGACAAAGAGAAGTACAATGGCCAGTTTATGTTTGGCAGAAAACTTGATATATTTCTTATTAAGACAATTAATAACAGACACATTTCAAACTTCAAGATTTTGTTTCTCATTTTAAATTCATATTCAGTACTCTTAGAAAATTTTACTAAATGGCAACTGCTATCCAATTTGAGTAAAGAAAAAAATAAAGAAGGGGATAATTTGAAACACACCAACTGAGAAAAATCACTTGCATAAAACTCTTGGAGTCTTGTGGCAGTTAAAATTTTGTGAACCCCAGAAAAGATTATTTTGAACTAATCCATTCCTTTGGCTGTGGGGCCTTTACATTAAATTTTGTTAAGTGGTCTTTGATTAGGTCATTTGATTCGATGGCTTTAGGGCTTTTAATTGAACTACATCAGTAAGGCAGGACCCAGGTTGAGTCTCCAGCCTCTTGCTGGGTTTGATATAAACTGAGAACACACAGAGAAAGGATCTACAGAGACAGGGAGTTCTGCCATGTGACCCTGCCATGTGAGAGAGAGGACTGCAGGTTTGCCTATAGCTTCAAAAAGATAGGGAAGCCTCCAAAGCCTCAAGGAGATGAGGCCCAGGAATGATGCCTGATTGCCAACAGCTAAGCTCAAGGAGAAAGTAGAGAGAGACTGGCAGAGCTGCCATCTTACCTTGCTACATTGCAGAACACAAGGATCAACAGTAATTGACTGATGAGAAAGCATTTTTGATCATACCTTGATTTGGACATTTTCACAGCTTTTGAACTGTAAGATTTTACCCCCAATAAATTCCTTTATAAAAGCCAACCCATTTTTGGTACTTTGCATCAGCAGCCTTAAGCAAACTACAAGTCCATATCTTGAGCACATCAATTTTTTGACGTTTTAGTCTCCTAATCTTGGACAAAGACATGAAGACAAGCAGCCAATCTTATCTCTTTGAAAAGAGGTCAAATTTTTGTGTGAACACTTGACTGTAGTGATTACTTCAGAATTACTGCCATTGCTTAGCTAGGTTATATTTGTCTTGGATGGCTTGGAGGCAGATAGGAAATCTGATTATTTAACTAGGCAAGGTATAAATAGAAAAATACTGCAAACTTTGCTATTTTAATACAATTTTAAGGGGGATACCATTTTATGACATGTAACCCTCAAATATTTCTTGAAGCTTGATCCATCCAAGCTTCAGTTTCAGGAAAAATTCAGGAAATGAATGATAAGAAACTCTATAACAATGAAGTCTCCTGAATCACAGAAAAGCATATTTGAGGAGAAAAGCAAGAAGGAGTAAACATTAACCTTGGTTGTAATTAAATCACTGATGGCACATTTTAAACATAGCATTTGTCACGTAAAATTTTCTTATGATTCATTGCAAATTCTGCCTTTGATTTACAGATAGATTTTCTTCTGGTACAGTTCATTGACTTTTCACTTAATAGTGTAATAAAATGTTCACCATGACATACTAATCTTCCATATGGAATACCTTAGTTGATTTCACAAGCCTTTATAATGCAAGGATAAAATTCAACTCAGTGAGTGCATTCCCAATGAATATGCATTCAAATTAGATCCCTGCTTAAACACATCAATAGTCATTACTCACATTTTTTATTTTTCAACTTTAAGAATAAAATAACAGTGTGTCTGGCAATAAGATTTCTTATTTCTATTTATGCATACATTTCAATTTCGAGTCATGAGATATAGCTTTACTTTTGCCAAAAGTTATTAGCCAATTGACTTTCTTCTGTAGAATAAATGAGAAAAAATTTACCATCTAGATAGCTCAGAGAATGTGAGAATAGAGAAAATAACAATAAAAGGTAAATATAATATATTATTCTCTTATCTAATATTCCCTAAAACATTTCTATTCACACTTCATATGTTTTGTAAGTCTAAAAACACTAAATATAAAAGCATGGAAGTTTTACTAATTAGGGGATAAATGTTTAACCTGGATTATGAACAAGTATGTCCTCAAGTATCACATAACATTAGAACTGACAACATCCAGAACAAAGATTTAGGAGCATGACATTCACACTTTTCATGAAGGACGATGCAATTGCATTTTAAGCAGGAAGCAGTTGGGAAAATGACCCTGTTTATTGCTATTATATTCCTTACCTAAAATAAAACCTAAACCTATCCAGTGAAGTATTTGTATTGTATAAGATTTCAGGATTAAGCTTAACATGCAATTTTGGTATTTACTTAAAGTAGCTGTATTTCAATAGGCTTTTATTTGGCTTCTGTTATGTCCCAAATCCATGAAATCATAGAGAGCACATTATCATGGAATTCTAATATATTTTAAAAACTTATGGAAATTATATTATTTTTTCAAGTAAAAAGGAAGATTATTAATAATAAAATGATGAATATTGGTAGAGCTCATTATATTAATGCCCAATAAAGATGATTTTACCAAATACTGACATTATCAGTAAGAAAACACGCTTCTCATCTTTGGCTTAAAAACCTTTACCTCAGGGCCCACTGGATGGAATGGAGGAGAGTATGGGCCATGATGTGGACCATTGTCTATGAGGTGCAGAGGTGCCCAAAGATGTACTTACCAAATCCAATGGATGTGTCATGATGATGGGAACGAGTGTTGTTGGGGGGGGAGAGGGGGGGTGGGGGGGTGGGGTTGAATGGGACCTCACATATATATTTTTAATGTAATATTATTACAAAGTCAATAAAAAAAGATAAAAAAAAACAAAACAACAACAACAAAAAACCTTTACCTCATATCTAAAGCTGCCTGTCACTGAAATTGCTGGGCTGCTTTTATTAAGTACAAAAGCACCAGGCTGACATTTTCAGATTGAATCCATGGGAAATAATTACATTTTAACATTCCCAATTTATGATGTCAGGTTTATAATAGTTACAAGATCATCTTAGCATTGTAAAGTTTAGAGGGGGGAAAAAATGGTCCTCAAGCACTCTATTCCACAATAATGTAAAATGATTTTTTTACTCTGTCATTCAACATTCCAATTATTTTCTCAGTGGAGGCTGTCTTTACCACCTCTTTCACATTGATGTGCCACAGAATATAGTTTTCACCATTTGATGGTGTTGTGTGTGTGTGTATTTTATGTGTTTGTTTATATTGTGTTTAAATATTTGTCTCAATATTCCTATACATAGGAGAACTCCAGAGGTGAAATATTTAAGTCACTTCCCCATTCAGATTTCTACTCTGAGTTACTGATCTATCAGAGTGTAGACATCATTGCATAACCACTTGATGTCACAGCCCTTAGGTCTCAATTAAAATTAAAATCATTCCTTGCCCCTCAACACCAATCCTGCTCCAGTTCTTGTGTTTGCTATCTCAGGGAATGGTGCCATCATCTGCACAGTGGCCAGGTCATCCTTTATGTTCATCCATCACATTTGCTCACACCCTTCATAGCCTCTATGTATTTCAAATCTCTCATATTTCCTGAATTCATCTTCTATCCATCTCTCCATGTCTCTTCTCTTAGGTAAGATTCTTGGACTTGATTTTTCACAAAACCCTATATATTCTCTCTGCCTCCAACCTCCATACTGGCCTGCTTTAAATCTATTCTTCATCCTTCAGTTATGGTGAATTTTAAAATCAGAGAACAGTGAACTAAGGCCCATGGGCTATATCCATCATGATACCTGTTTGTGTAAATGAAGTTTCATTGGAACACGGCCACACTCATTCCTTTATCTACTGTCTTTGGCTCATTTTTCATCTTTTACAGTACAACAGTAGGAATGAATGCTTGCAATGCAGCAGTGCTCCAAAAAATATTCACCAAATGCAATGAATGTGCCTCAATGACGAAAGAGGTTGTTGATGTGGGAGGAATGGGGGGTGGGGTGAGGGGGGTATATGGGAACCTCTTATATTTTTTAATGCAACATTTTTGTGATCTATGTATCTTTTAAAAAAAGACAATAATATATATTATATATAATATATATATATATAAAGAAATGAATACTTACAATAGAGATCTTTTGGCTCAAAGAGATTAAAATATTTACTATCTGACCTTATAGAAAAAGTCTGCTCACCCTGTGTTAAATCATCTACTTTACCTGCTTCAAATCTTTCAATAGTTTTCCTTTGCCTGCTGGGCAGGAGTCCCATACCAACCTTCAGGCTTATCTGTCAATACTCGCCTATATGGTATCTATGCCCCAGCCATAGCTCTCCCATAACCCATCATGAGTTTGGTAAACTGCTTTGCATCTTGCACAGTTTAGTATCAATATCATCACCTATGGAAAACCTCTTGACTCTAGAAATTGAAGTTATGCATCCCTAATAAAGTTGACACTGAGCTTTCTGTACTTGCCCCCATCAAAGCACCTATTATGCTGCAATGAAATTACCTTGTTTCTTCCTCCTGCTAAACTGCCTTCCCACTGCCTAACAGAATACCTATCCATAGCAAGCATTCAGCAATTTTTTTAAATGAAAGAATTCAGTATTCTGTGTGTCTTTCTAGTTTGTTCTGTCCATACATTTACTTAACGATACTTCATAAATTCTTAGTTTCAACATATGGAAATATCCTGTTAAAATGCAGCACTGCTTTGTACTGGATAAATAAATATAATAACAAATGCTATTGTTTAACATGTGAAAAATGCCCATACTGGATAAATAAATATAATAACAAATGCTATTGTTTAACATGTGAAAAATGCCCATCTGCAAAGTGCTTTCTTATATATTTTCTAATAGCATCGAATTCTTACAACAGTTTCATTATGGCAGCCCTATGTTCTCATTCAGAGGCAACCCCTAGCTTGTGGAATGATATAAAAATCACTCAGAAAATTGATGCCATGAATATTTGCAATACATGGTCTCAAGGCATAGATTAAAATCAAAATTATTATAATAAAAATTAGTTTCCAAATTCAGTAACATTAGATTTTTTTCTTTGCTGGAAATTTATCCCTGGGTCAATTTTCTTTTATTTCTATCTCCATGTTCAATCTCCTGCTTTTTAAAGATATGTTTCATTCTTTTGTTTGAAGGCAGAAAAAAATTTGTTTCTATTATTTTCTTTGAATACTAAGACTTGTATAGTTTTCTGCAAGATCAGACTATCTGAAACAAAGACTTTGCTCTATCTTTGAGAACATACTTTGCAATTTTTCCCCTTGACCTGGCTCTGACACATTGCTTTCAGTTGCACAATTTCAAAGCACCTGTAGTATATGCACATGAAGATACTTGCTTTTGATGAATATCTGATAATGTCTACCTCTGAACATTGATTTTAATACATTTTCATTCAGAGTATATTTCTCTGAAGACATTCACACTAGATCACTGGTTTGCAAAATTTAGAGGAGATGATTGCCTTAGAAGCGTCTTTGAAATGCTTATCTCCTTACTCCAACCCTAAATATTCTAATTCACTATGTCTAATATTGAGTCTATGATCTTTAACTTTTAATAAGTGCTAAAGTAATTCTGATGTAAGTAGTCCAGTTTGAAAACATTGAATAAAACTAAGGTTTTTCTGAAAAGATACCATGTATGTGCATTGAATTAAGTCTAGAGTGAATATGCCACATTTTTTCCATTTTGCCTTTCTGAAAACCAGCTCAGTTGGGCTCCAATGATGGTAGAAGACATCCTAGGCCTTTGGGACAGCTAGTTTCACCACATAAAGGGTTAAGTAATTCATTGGTGACTGATTCACCCCCAAGTCCCACCAGATCCAAACAAGGAGCTTGGGCTCTATTCTTCCTTTGCTAGTTTTAATGTAAATTAAATGTAAATTTTGATTTTTATATATTTTAGTAATAATGTGTTCCTTCCACACAAATAATTATACTTATTTTAGATTAAAAAATATAAAAAACCAAACAGAAGGAAAGAAAACACAGATAAAACAAACAAGACCCATGAATTAAAATCTCTCTATCCAAAGTTTTATTTTTTATGTGCATCCATCCATGTTCTTTTGTATGAATATATGCACCAGAAATTTTCTGGAAGTTAATGAATCATCCCTATTCCTTTTCATCATGTGATCTTTCCTATTCTCTGTCCATGGTGTTAGTAAAGAACTGTTCAGGTGAAAGTGACAATATATCCATTTAAAGTATCTTAAGTTTGAAAGAAATCATTGGATCACAAAACAGGGAAGTTCATGGTGTGAAACTTCCTTCCCCAGTTTCAGGGAGGAGTGTGTAATGGAGCACTTTCCATTGTTCACTACATGGGACTGTTGTTAAAGATATTGGAAAAAAGACATGTTATTTCAAGTATAAATACTAAGCTAGTTGAATGGAAGACTGGAGCTGCTATCAGACACCCTTGCAACTTCAGTGAAGGGAAAGCAAAACAAAAGAGGGTGAGAGAAATGGCAAGATGTGGCTTTCCTTATGGCCTTGGGCCCAACTGTAGATGATGCAAGATCAGAACATGGACTTTCTTATTTTGTGATCCATTAATTTTCCTTTTAACTCTATTTTATATTGACTTATTGCATCTTTTCCGTGCAAAATGTTCTTTACTAATACATATATGCAAACACACACAAACACACACACAGTATACTCTTTTGTAACCTTTCATTACACCTAACACTATAAAATGAAAGTACGTTCATGTATGTGAGTTCATACCTATGTCATCATAGTACTTATTTCATAGTATCTGATTGCATAGGAGTATCATAATATATTAGCAATCCTATCATCTTGGAATTATGAAGTACAGTGCAATATTTTCTATTAAAATATCTATTGTACCAATCCAAAGATTTGTTTTGAGAAAATTCCTGGAAGTGAGTATATACCTGGAAGTGGGATTGTTGGATAATATGGTAATTCTACATTCATTCTTCTGAGGAATTGCCAAACTTTTTTCCACAGTAGCTACATCATTTTACAATTCCACAAACAAGGAATAAGAGTTACAATTTCTCGGTATCCATGATACAGAGATATCCATGTTTAAGTTTTTTTTTTAATAGTTATGCTACTGGGTATGAAGGCATTTAATTTTTAGCAATTTAATTTGTTTAGGTAATAGTTTGAACTTTCATTTGGACTTGACTTTGTGTTTTTGAAATTATATCTAAATTTGACATTGATTTATCAATGCAATTGTATTTAATTAATGACCACTATTTAGCACATATTATGTACCAGAGTAATTAAGCACTTAATATTAATTCATTTTTCACTACAAGTCTATGGGATAGTTTTTCTTATTATTCCCATTTTAAAAATGGAAAAACTGATGCACAGAGAAGTTAAATAATTTGGCTAAACTTGCACAGCTCAAAAGTGTAAAAGCCTGAAGTCCAAACAAGTTTTCCCTCAAGAATGCTTTAACCACTAAACTATGTTCTCTCCTTAACTTAACTGAAGAATCCTCTAAAAGTTTTTCATATAGATATTGCAGGGAGAGATGCAGAGCATTGTATATACTGCCATAACCCACTGAATGGACTGGGAGAGTGTGTAAACTACAATGTAAAATATAATCCATGCTGTGCAGCAATGCTCTAAAATGTACTCATTAATTGTAATGAATGTACCACACTAATAAAAGAAGTTGTTGATGTGACAAAAGTTGGTGGTGTGGGGTGTGGGGCATATGGGAATCTCCTATATTTTTAATGTAACATTTTGTGTGATCTATGTATCTTTTAAAAATAAATAAAAATATATTAAAAAACAAAAACAAAAAGACTTTCATATAGCTATATGACAGATAGATAGATAGATAGAGAGATAGATAGATAGATAGATAGATAGATAGATAGATAGATAGATAGATAGATAGACAGATAGATTCTAAACTATAAGTGTACTGGACCATGAGGTGTTTTAGTCTTTAAACTCTTTCCAGAAATATTTTTGGTTTCTGAAAGATAGCTCTACTAATGATTTTATTAAAGGTGATTAACTATTTCCCAGTGGTAGGAAATTTCACAGTGACAAAAATAACTAAATAAAAGAGGAAGAAATGCATAAACTGAAGGAAATGCTTCACTCTAATAGAGAATATTGCTTTTATTGGTAACACCCCCGGCAGCAGCAGTTAGGAGCTCAGTGACCTTATGAGCCACAGAGCTATTAAAAGTAATGAGGTGTGAGCTCAAGCCAATGACTGATGAAAAGGCAGCGTCTTCTCAGGGGCTTATGCTGTAACGTCCAACATTAATGTATTAGTATCAGTAGATGAAACAAGACGAGTACTAAATCTCATTTGCATAATAGATGACGCTTGGGAAGCAGTTCCAGATGGCTGATGAGCACCTTGAGCCAAAAGGAGACTTTTCTTTTGATGCCTCAGCATACATAGGTCTAGAATATTGAGATACAAGTTAACTGAATCATTAGACCAAATTTATGGGATTGTAGACTAATGGATGATATACTTCTCTTACATTTGAACTAAGATTAAGTAAAACTGTCTCTACAGGATCCAAAATGCCATACCCTTGGATTCTTGTCTGGATTGATGTTCTCTCTCACTCCAACCATCCTCAACTCCAAAGAAAGCAGTTGTGTAAAATTTGAGCAAACTTACTTAAATCTCAACACAGATGTTTAAAATGACTTTCTCAACTATGTTTTGTGTCATTCCTCAGCATTTGAATGAAAATCACATACTGTATTCAACATACTATACATGCCTGGCTTGTGGGAGAAAATTTTCCTGAAAGAAAATACAGGTTTGATTTAGTTCTAATATAAGTTTCTGTTTCAGTTTCTTTATAGACAGATTCAAATATGAAGCGCCAAATGGATGTGTTTGTGTGTATGTGGATATAATGTTAGTTTTTGTTTTGTTGTTGTTTTCTATATGTTCTTTCTTTAATATTTTTTATTTTTAAAATATAGATTATGTAAATGTTACATAAAAATATATAAGAGATACCCCAATGCCCCACTCCCCACACCTCCCATTTTCTCCCACATTAACAATTTCTTTCATTAGTATGGTACATTCATTGCAATTGAAGACAAAATGGAAAAAAGCACAATGTAATATGAGTTTTTTAGGTCTCTTTTTCAAATAGTTGTGATCTTCCTAAGGAAGCTTTTGATAGGAATCATTTTGGATAGATTTTTACTAATATATTCAGTTCTCCCTGAGAAAAAAAAAGATGTCCATCTGTGTCTTAGATTCTTAATTTTAAACAACCACTCTAAAACAGTTAATAACTTGAATTTAGCCCAAAAGAAATATTCTACCCATGTCACGGACCTTCTCTGACAGATGCCCTCTTCACCACTCAGGATTAAATATGTTAAAGAGATAAGAATGAGACCATCCCAAAACAGCCGACCAGCCTTCCTCAGCTTCCCTCTCTCATAGCTCGTATCTCAAGAATATAGCCCATGCTCCAGGGCTTTTATTTTCTGTTTGTTTTAAATTTATTTCATCTCTGTCCGCAATGACTAGTTCTTTTTCCATTTTTCTTTATTGAAATTTCAATACCAAAATATTTTATAAACTTTGTGTTTCATATATTTTGATGCAAAGTATTATGCAAATTCTGGAGCTACCATGATGATCAGGGTCAGCTCTGAAAATCACATAACAGGCAACACAGTATTCCCCCAGACTGCCTGTTCTTACGCTACGGCAGCCTGCCTAGACCAGCTCTCAGGACTCACTTTTTGGACTTCTTTCACCTCCACACAATGGAATAACTAAACTAAATAACATCAACTTTACCTTCAAAAGTTTGTTTTGCCCAGGATTTCTCAATGAATTTATGACATCGATATGTGGATATTTGCCTAAATTCAGTTTTAACCTTTTAAGTTTCCTACATTGGCACTCTTTAAAAGTTATAAATTACTTTCAATAGTAAATTGAAGCTTTCATTTAGAATTCAAATCATTCTTGCTGTTTTAAAAGCCTCCTCGTCTTACACTTTTAGCCCCCATCATCTTACATATAAAAATACATAAAGAATGCTTTGATCCTAAAAAATAACTATTTCAGTTTAAAATAACCTGCTTTCACTCTCCCTCATTTGGTAGAATTTGCCAAATAACCTGATAATTTTTTTGCCCATGACATGACCTCATCCATCTGATCTAACTCCTTTCATAGCTTCACTTTGGTTGCCTTTTGGTGGCCATCCTCAATTTGCTAGAGCCCTGAAAACTGCTTGACTAAAATGATTAATTTGTTCCAAATTAGGAATAACTCAGGTTACGTAACTCGAGTCAAAAATCTTAGCTCAAAAAACAAAATAAGGCGAAATGATAACAAGAAATTTTTAGGTACAGCCCACTCCATGTGGAAAACCAGGTCTTAGGTAGCCCTACTATGATCTTTTAATGACATTCTCTACTCATCTATTCCTGGGAACAAGGTCCATTCCTTTCCATGTAATTAGGTCATTTCAACATTGAAGGTGTGCTCTGGTCAAACACATATTTGCATATTAACCTAAGCAGATTAGGGAGGGAAATTCATTTACCCAAACACCCATAACTCACTCCTTAACAGATACAGTATGCTTTGTGTCCATAGCCTGTTACTGAAGCCTCTGTTCTCTGCCTTTACAATACATGATTGAGGATGCTACCAAATCATAAAAAATGTCCTTGGCAGCCAAGTTACCTTTGTTATTTAATCTGCCATAAAGTATCTCCCCTACAATGAATGATCTGCCCAGAGTATATTGCTCATGAGTTGTCCTGGGACCAGAAGTTCTCATTCCAGATCCAGTGAGTTTTTCACCTCCATATCAGGCTCGTGAGGTAAATGATAGAGCCCACAAATGAAGTGTACCCATCGCAATATGGGCAATGAAAGGCTGAAACTAAACACCTGTATTACGTGCAGGACACTAGACAACGGATGCACAAATGGGCATGATGCATATAAATGTGGGCTTTCCTCATGCTAGATCATGAAAAAGTGCTCGATGAATATATGTATTTAATTAGAAATTTAAGAAAAACTATTTCCATCAATGGTATCTACTGAATTACAATGAACCCGCCTTGTATATTAAGCAGTAAATTCAAATACAAAGCTGAGCAAGAATTTCACATTTCCTGAATGTATGATTTCTTTTTTTTTTTTTTTTTTTTACATACCAGGGGCTGGGGATTGAACCTGCGACCTCACTTGTGGGAAGCCAGCTCCCAACCAGAGTCACATGAGCTTCCCTGGGTTGGTTTTTTCATTTGTTTTGCTTGTTGTTTCTTTTTTGTTTTTTCAGAAGGCACTGGAAACCAAACCTGGGACCTCTTGTGTGGGAGGCAGGCACTCAACTGCTTGAGCCACATCCGCTCTCTGATTCTTGATATCTGTATCAGTCAGGACTCTCTAGGAAACATAACCAATAGGATATATGTATATATTTATCAGTATATTTATTTTCAGAAATTGGCTCACATAATTGTAGAGGTTAGCAAATCTGAATTCTGTAGGGCAGGCTGGTAGGCTGGCAAATTTGCAGAATTCCTATGCAGCAGTCTTGAGGTAGAATTTCTTTTCTGGAAATCTCAGTTTTTTGTTCTCAAGGCCTTCGACTGATGGGATGAGGCCCATCCAACATTACTGAGTGTAATCTCCTTTATTTAATGTCCAGTGACTGCAGGTGCTAATCACATCGACAACATACATGCACAGCAATATTTAGACTAGTGTTTGACCAAACAACTGGGCACCATAGACAAGCTAAGCTGGCACATAGAATTAACTATCACAATGTCCTAAAGGAAAATATTTCTGTGAGTATATATGCATATGTATGTACGTATGTATATATATATAGTCACATAAGTACATATATACATACATACATATAGATCTTTCTAGGTCATTCCTTCTTGATCATAATTTGCTATTTTTTTTCTTACACTACCTGTACTACATATGCAGGTTTTATTTTTAAAGAAGAAATACAAAAAATTTAGATAATAATAAAGACTTTACTATCTAAAAAGAACGATTTTGCAGTCTGTGTAATGATAGATAGCTGTTTTCTTACAATATATGTTTTAATACTCTATAGAAAGTGATGAAATCTTTAAATTATCACTGTGTCTCCATGTCAATGTTCCTTAATTGTTATTTGTGAAACACAAGAATCAATGTAAGTTGCTTGAAAAAAAGTTTTCTGGGGTGGAACAATTTCATGAAATATAGAGTTAAATCAGGTTTAACTTGCCTTTTAATTCTAGAATTTATGAGAATGTTATATGGTAAATAGTGTTGAATTAGGTTTTATCATTTGATGAAAGAAGCTCCCTTTCCTTTTTTCCTTCAGAGATGGATAAGGTTTAGCAGAGATCAAGAATAAGTTGAAGCACTGAAATACCTGTTCAATATATCTTGATATTAATTATGTATATTTGTGTGCATACATATGTGCATATATTTATTTTTAACATATTTATAACATAATGGTTATATCCCAAAATTGAAACAAATTGACGTTACCATGAAATTAGCTGCAATAAAATTCTGCTTATGAAAATATGCTTGGAGAACACAACCTGGGTTCTAGATAATAAAATGGAATGTCAGAACTCTAAGAATAAATATGAAAGGTCATTTGCTTTACTGTATGGTTGTGTGGCTCCCAGTGAAGTTAAGCTGATTTTACACAGATATCCACTAACACTTGTAGCTTTTCCTTAAATTCATTCCCTAGAAGAATTCTTTGTAAATCAGAACCATTTTCACTAACACATTTATGCCAACATGAAATTCATGCAAGATGTAGAGTTAAACAACATAAGATGCTGTCCTCTATTTGCTTAATTTTTTTAAATTAGAGAAGCTGTGAGCTTACAAAGCAATCATGCATAAAGCGCAGAATTCCCCAAAATCATCCCACAACCAATACCATGCATTGTTGTGGAACATTTGCTGCAGATTATGAAAGAACATCATCAAAATATTATATTACTGGAGCAGGTATAACTCAGTGGTTGAGCCCCTGCTTCACATATATGAGATCCCAAGGTCATCCCCAGTATCTCTGAAATGTATATATATATATATGTATGTATGTATGTATTACCACTAACTATAGTCTATAGCTAACATTTATTATATTTTTTCCATATACCCCCATTAGTAACTACATGTATTAGTATTTATTAGTATTGTACATTTGTTATAGTTCATGAGAGAACACTTTCATATTTGTACTGTTAATTACAATCCATCTTCTACCATATGGTTCACTGTGTTATTCAGTCCCATACTTTGTACAATCCATCCAAAGTATACACTCAGTGGCGCTCAGTCTCATCAAAATTGGGCAGTCATTGTCTCAGTAAATGTTCGAACATTTTCTTTCATCCTGAAGAAAACAATACCATATCCCCTATAACTGACCCTTAACATTTATATGGTACCTTCTTTGACTTTGATGTAAGAATAATACAATATTGCTGTTAAGTGTAGTCCATAAGTTACATTAATATTATTTTTCCCATGCATCACCATATTTTTACCACTTTGTATAGTGACACACATTTGTTCTAGTTCCTGGAAGAACATTCTTGTATTTATACTATTAACCACAACCCTTTTCCACCACCGAATTCGCTATGTTATACAATCACTAGATTATTCTCCAGCTCTCTTTCAATTGACATTTATGTCGCTAAACTATCCCTTTCAGCCACAACCCTATTTATAAACCAGCCATGTAAGTTATACTCACTATAATTTGTTACCATCATTTCTATCCATTTCCACACTTTTACAGCCAAGCTAATTAAAAATTCTACATACATTAAGCATCGGTACCCCTTCTCTTTGTTCTTCCTATCTCTTAGTAACCTTTACTCTAGGTTTTAACTCCATGTGTTTTTTCTTTGTATTTAGTTCATGTTAGTGAGACCATACAATATTTGTTCTTTTGTGTCTAGCTTATTTCACTCATATCATATCCTCAAGGTTCATTCATGTCATCATATGTGTCCCAACTTCATTTCTTCTTACAGCAGTATAGCATTCCATCATGTGTATATACCACATTTTGTTAGCATTCATTCATTGGTAGATGGACACTTGCTTTTTACTTGTTAGTAATATCCAACTAATGAGAAACATAGGTGGGGTTAGTAAGTGCATATATTTTTGTTATGGAAACCTTCACATATTCCTAGAAGACACAGGTGAATCTTGGTCAAATTACAGTAGGATAACAAGTTCAATCATTTTTTATGTTGCAAGGAGGTTAGTCCGTGATGCAGGGAAGGAGAAATTTGGTGGAAAGGAAGAGAAAAAGCCATATTATTATACCTGTACTAAAGCAAACACATGGTTCATGTACCTGCAGTCAAAACATCCTGTTTTCCCTGTCCAGACCCAATCAGATGCAGGAAAAATTGTCATTGCCTTTTTCTCCTTCCACTTTGCTTTTTAAGAAAACCTTCCTAGGCATTTTCATTTCAGTGTAATACTTGGGGATAGGTGAACAGAAACATAGGGAGTGATTTTAGCAGATCTCTCCTTCAGGAATTATACTATTGGAAGCCGAACAGTTATTTAAGCAAAATGAGAGTATTTATTAGTATTTAATATATTAGCCAGGGAAACTATCTAAATCAGTCCTAAATATGCCAACATATGCATAAAGGGGTTTTATTTTATGAAGTTGACCTTAAAGAAGACAGACCCTTGATTGTATTTAATTAACAGTCATTGATAAAGATTTATACTTAAAAGGAAATGTTTAAACAATTTCCATTTAAGATTAAGTTTAAAGAAAAATCGTTGCATTCTAAACAATATCAAAATAATAATATATTTAGGAATACCTTTAACAAAAGAAGTGCAAGACTCATACGCTAAAAATCAAAAAACGTTCTTGAGGGGAATCAGTCTTCCACAACCAAGAATTATCCATTCCAGAATTTCAATAGTACTCCTGAAGAAAAACCTATTCTAGGAGACTATTATTAAGTAGGACCTGAATGGTAAGGGTCAGTCATGCAAATATTTGGGAGAAAAATAATGTAGGTAAAGAGAACAGAAATGACAAAAGCTCTGAGAGGGGCAGGAGCTTGGTATTCATAAGGACAGAAAGATCACCAATGTGGCTAGAGTACAATAAGTAACAAGAATAAAGGACCAGCTATAGTTAAGGAAAAGGACAGCAACCAAATTCAAAATAACTTTACATATGATGTATGGAATGGAATGCATGGAATTTTACTATGGTTGAGGAGACTTTCAATTAGATGGGTCAAAATATTCAGTCAAATACACAAAGTGTTAGAACTTGGAGGACTGCCAGCAACATTGCTCTGTCCTTGGTTTGGTTTCCTCAGCATTTTTTATCATTGACTTGGATGAGAATGCAAAGGCATGTTATCGAATCTGTGGTTGACAACAAGCTAAGGCAGATAACTAATACAAGGAAAGACAGAATCAGGATTCAAAAGCATCTTGACAGGCTGAAACAGAGGGTTGAGTCTAAGAAGATGACATTTAATAAAGATAAATTCAATATCCTGCACTTAGGTCAGAAAGCATATGGTTTGAAGGAATAAGGGAGAGGCAATGCTCAACAGCAGTGTGGGTTAAAATATTACAGAAGGTTTTGTTGATTTTAAGATTAATGTTAGTCAGTGGTGTGATTGGGTCATCAACTAAGACAACATGAATCTCAGATGCACTATATAAAATTATGGTATCAACAGTCAAGAAGACCTTGAACCCTACTGCCATATCGTATCATGCTTTAAGAAGAAAGTTGACAAACCCAGGTAGGTTAAAAGGCCAGAAAAACTGAGGAATAACGATCTTTAAACTGATGAAGGAATCTGGAATATTTAACTTTTAAAAGGATGACCCAATGATAGCTGATTCACATTTTTGGAGGTCAGTACTCTATATGAAGAAGTCTATTTATTTGGAGATAAGAAATTCAAATTTAGATCAGTAGGATGAAATTGTAAGTAGATATTTTGAGTGAATATTGAAAATAAATTTCATACAGTAAGAGTTGCCTGAAATTCAGGGGCCTGATTTTCCAGATGGGAAGTTCCTACCTGCTGAAAGTTCACAGAGGCTGGCAGTGTGGGTTTCAGTGAGAAATTTGAGGTAATCCATGCATGGGCACTAGATGATTTGTGAAGTCCCTTTTTATTTTTAAGGCTATATTATTCAGTCATTTGTTTACTAGGGTTGAACTGAGTTTTCTATTATTTATAGCCCAGTTTTTGTACACAGACACAAATGTATTTTGTAAAATGGTTAAATTCAACCCAACAAATGGGTAATAGCTGGTGTTTAGCAAGTTGATTTTGAAAAATGTTTTCATTTTAACCATGTTATTGCTTTTGACATATTGCTTGTTGTTTTTCTCAAACTTACCATGGCTTGGACAGACTGAAATGTCTGTTTTCAGAGGACTTTCCTTTCAATGGGACTAAATGCCCCTAATCCACATGCTGGTCCTGTTCAAACCACCAGGTATGTAAAGAAGTCAATTTGAAATCACTGCTGTGCATCACGGAATCCAACATCTGAGCTGGAAAGAATGAGTTTGTTTCTTTCACTGGTGGAAAAGACCTTCATAGGTCACTTGCAACAGAATCACCTGGGAGCTACAATTCTTTCTAACTTACAGGGAAATGCCAGGGCCATGGGTGTGAATTAAACATTCAAGCTTGTTCGGTCACTTATTAGGAATTACAGCCACAAGAGTGTCTTTGTAGAAGGTTAAAAGCTCTCGAGTTGAAATTAGTTTTAGGAGAGTTTAGACTTGTTTCGTTTTACTTTCATTATTATATCTACCAAGAGTTTAAGCTTAAGAAAAAAAAAGATCACTCAATAACTACAAAACACTGATTCATAACACTGAAAAGTAAGGCAAACGAGTGGCCTTCCTTCATCATAACTCATTTACACCTGGCCCTGTGCTTCATTTTACCCAAGATTTGCTTAAAATTTCTTCTTTTATAGAAAAAAAATTTTGGCCTTTGTTCTTCTAAAACGACCATTTTGAGGAACTAGTAGATTTCTAACATTTGTGTGTTTTCCTTAGATTCTCTATGAGTGAATCCTTCACACAAATTTTGTTACTTGGTTGGTTCTTAGGTACTTGTCATTTATTTTTTAAGCCAATAAGCAGTCTGCCATGATGAATTCCTTGGAAGAAATTAGGATTTATCCTAACACTAAGTAGTGATGATACATCCAGTAGTTGTCACAAAAAGAGGCATGAATCCTGTTGGATCTTCTCATATTTTTGTAATGTGAAAACCTTAATCAGTTTCACTTAATCAGTTTTGTGTCTCTTCCAATTTATTTTGTAGAAATGATAAAATAAGGTATGGTGCTAAAATTAAATATGTATAAATCATTATACATTTATCTCATAACTGAATTTATATTTTCAACAGTTATACCTTTCCAGAGAGCCTTGCATGAATGTTCTGTACCCTTTCCATTACTTAACTATTGTATAATGTTCTGCATCCATGTATGTTTTTTTTTTTAAAAGATTTATTTATTTTTATTTATTTAATTCCCCTCCCCTCCCCCGGTTGTCTGTTTTCTGTGTCTTTTTGCTGCATCTTGTTTCTTTGTCCGCTTCTGTTGTCGTCAGCGGCACGGGAAGTGTAGGCGGCGCCATTCCTGGGCAGGCTGCTCCCTCCTTCGCGCTGGGCAGCTCTCCTTACGGGTGCACTCCTTGCGCGTGGGGCTCCCCTACGCAGGGGGCACCCCTGTGTAACACGGCACTCCTTGCGCGCATCAGCGCTGCGCATGGGCCAGCTCCACACGGGTCAAGGAGGCCCGGGGCTTGAACCGCGGACCTCCCATGTGGTAGACGGACGCCCTAACCACTGGGCCAAAGTCCGTTTCCCCATCCATGTATGTTGATGGCACAAAGATGATGATGAATATGTTGTCTAGGCGTCATTCTTAAGAACATTAAGTTTATCAAATAAATACATATAATAGAATTGTCCCCATAAACCAAAATCATAATTGAAACTGAAAACCTTTAAAAGAAAATCCAAAAGGAAAAATGCTAAATATATATAATTATAATTATGATGGCTCTTTGCATTATATTTCAGAATTCTTATTTTTAGATATGTATCTATTATCTGTACTAGTTATCTATAGTTAGATAGAAGAAATCACTAATTCTATTTAAGAAAGAACATGTCATTTTTACAAATACTAAATTTCCACCTTATGTAACATGGATACTTGCTTTCTCAGCCTCCTTGTAACTGGCATATGTAAGTAGGCTGTAGGCTCTGGGAAGGAGTTTTCTTCTTGGTATAAAAAAAGAGAATCATAGAGAATGCTTTAGCCTCTCTTCTTACTTTTGTGCATTGTAATTTGAGAACAAGTTACTTAAAAAACTGTTCAGCTGTCTTGCTATCATGAGGAAAGGCATCACAACAAAAGGCTAAGCAAAAAATGGAAAGGACTAAATCAAGCCTAGAACTTCCTACATTCAGGCTTTTTTTTAATGTGAGAATAATACATAGCAATTCAGCCTCTTTTATGCCCCAAAATACACTTCTTATTATAATTTTCTTTGCCATCTTTTCCTGGGACTATCAACCTCTTTGCTTTTCTCATTTAGGATGTCAGCTCCATTTAGATGTATCTGTTCATATTGAGCGCTCTCAAGGCACCACTGCTCTTCGCGCCTTTGCCCCTTGGTCACACCCTTGTTTTGATGCACCACCATTATCTGTATTTTATTTCCTACCTCTAGGTTGCAGAGCATCCCAGAACCTGGTAGAAGGGACCTACTAAGAATCCATCTTAGCTGACTCTAGCAAGACACTCATTGCATCTCAAAAATATCATCATTGACTTCCTCTTTTAGTTATTCCTTTAGTCATTCTGTAATTGAATTTCTACCATGTGTCCCTAGGTAAGAGTTCAATGAATGATATGGAAATCTGGCTTGATATTTTAAGCAGGAATGGATTTTATTTAGAAAATCAAGAGTTTACAAAACTATTGGATGGTCTGGCAGAAGGAGTCAGATGGATACCACTGGATATTGCACAAAGAACACAACCCTGTGATTATATAGTCATGTACTTGAGTTCAGGGATGCTTGACCTCTGTGACTGTCATACAACATCTAGAGAGCCAGTGTTTAGACATTGGAATGCCAGTTTAGCTGCCACAGCTACTATTAACTTCATAGTGCTCCTTGGCTTAAGAAAGAGAACCAGAAGATGACCTCAACATTACACTTCCCAAATCTCAAGCTATTGCTTCTATTTGGTAAAATATAACATATATGAAGAATGTGCCTAGGAAATGCAAATTTCAGTTTTCTCAGTCTTGCAGCACAAGAAACCTCTTAGAAGTCAGTGCCCATTGATCACCACCCATCACAATTAACATTCATTCTGACAGTCCTGTGGGGAATTAAAATATAGTCAAGGAGTTTAACTTCCAGCAAGGGAGATAAACTGCCTATATATAATAAAAGTAAGCACATGATATGGACAGGGAGAGAAGCCAGGATTGGATGTGATTTCACGTTAGGGAAAAGGGAAGTACAGCAAAAATGTGGAAAACTGTAGAAGTGAGACTGAAAGATCCAGGATAATCCTTTTTAAAAAGAGGCTCAGAAATTTAAATTTCATTCAGTAGAGTAAGAGAGGTAATGCCAGTTCTCGTTGTCTTCTCTAGTGCCCACCTTTTAGGCATGCCTTAGACCAGGACATTCGTTCTTGCTCTCCTTTCCTGGTCATGTCCCCATTTTCAAATCTTTAAAATGTGGTTCCTTAAGGACTGGTCCTAGGCTTTCTGCTCTTCTCCATGCATTTTTTTTTTTAAGAGATGCCGGAATACAGTATAGCATAACATAACACAAATAGTATGTTCCTAATAAATATGTCAGGAATGTGTAAATAACTATACTTCCTTGGTTCTCCTTAACCTTTTCTCATTTTATTTCTCTTATTTACTCTTTATCCCTCCTCCTCTCTGTTCCTCCTTTCTCCCAACAGTACTAAATTGAAGATTATTAGCAAAGTAAAATCCAGACAGAGAATTTCAAGCTGCTGACTTTGTGGCATTCAATAGGCCAAGCTCAGCAGCACAGCGCCAGAAGCAATATCCAACAGCCTTTGGTGGAGACCCCCTTCTAATCACCCCAGATTACAAACATCATTGGCTATGTCGCCTCCCAAGGTTACTGCAAAACTTAATCTCGTTTCTGTTAATAGTAAATGCCCCTCATTTTCTTATAATTAGTCACTGTGGAGTTTTAGAAAGGTCATTTGGTTGAAATATGAGGCTGCAATTTGTTTAAAGGGAAAAAAGTTAGAGGAAATTATCTTTCCACAATTCATTAGCCCAGGTCAGTTACCCCAGACATTCTGAGTGTGCTTTGTAGACGGTCTGGTACTGCTGTAACAAACTCACTAATTTGCTGTTAATCTGAGCCACACAGAGGTATATTTCACCAATGCAAAACAATTTATTAAAAAATAACTTTGCATTCTGTTCACTGCACACGTGGCTCAGTTGATGCCAGACATGCCATATTTGTAAACAGCTGGATTGTTGGGAAAAGTAGTTTCTAACATCTGGGGAGGTAATAGAATACTGGCAAAATCTTCAGTCTTGCTCTTATTTTACCCATAGTTTTCATTCAAATAAAAACAATGTTGATTACTTTTAATTCTATTTAGGGACAATCATTTTTTTAGAAGCCTACCTACACTTCATGATCACTTATCAAACAATGAAAAGGTCTTAATTGTTCAGACTCAGACAAGTTTTCACCTTTATTCATTACATGCTAGTACTCTAATTCAGTACTGTTGACACATATTTTGGGTCAGAGATTCTGAAATATTACACTGCTCACTACTATTCTGCATATTTGCTAAATTTTAATGCTGAAATCCTCCATCAATCAATTTTTAGAACCATGTTCTAGCTATGAATCATGATATTATTGCCATCTGGTTCAACACCATTCTTTTCTGAATATAAGAACATTTATAAGATTTTTAAAGGCTATGTACAATTGATGCATGTTTTGTGTTTTTTGTTTTTGTTTTTCCAAGCAGATGAATTGCGAGGCTGTTAGCACATTGCTTATCTTAAAATTTTAAGAGCACGTGCATTGCTAACACACTAAATGTTATAGTTTTTGCAATATTTACCTTTGATATGATGATATGTGTATTCGAATTTCAAGAAATTAAAAGTGAACTGCACAGGGAGCAGATGTGGCTCAAGCAGTTGAATGACTGCTTCCCACATGGGAGGTCTCCAGTTCGGTTCCTGGTGCCTCCTAAAAACAAAAAACACAGCAAGCAAACGTGAAAAAAACAACTCAGGGGTGCTGAGTCAGTGTGAGTTAATGGTTGAGTGCCAAGGTCCCGGTTTCAAGCTCTAGCCCAGTAACTCAAAAAAAAAAAAAAAAAAAAAAAAGGAAAAGAAAAAAAAGAACTGCACAATAAATCAGAAGAGAGTTAATAAAGAAGGTTGGTTGCACTATGGAGAAGGAGATACTTTGTTCAAATCATGATCTCTAAATGCCTTACATATACATTAAATGATAGCTATGGCAGTGATAAAGGAAAAAATAATCCCAAACCTCAAAAAGGAAAACAATTGAGTACAGGATTAATGCAGAGTTGAGTAACTCTGCTAATGATTCAAAACAGAAAATAAAATGTGAAAACATTTTGTGAAAAAAAAAGATCAAATCAGGAGGAGCATTATGGCATTTACATCCATTTGGGTCTTTCATACTCATACTTTTTCATACTCATCTTCTTTCATTAAGGAAGGCAATTTTGCTTCGATATTCTCATAAAATGAAATCTTGGAGCAATTTTATTTTTCTCTATGTAAATCACATTCTTTACTGGCTATCATAACTTACAGATCCACCCTGAAGGCAGTCTAGGCCTTCAATGACTTGGGTTTTTGTGAAATCTAAGTGAGCTGGGATAGGTAGGAGGCAGGGTTGGGAGACCTGGCAGGTAGCCTGTTGCTGAACCATGTTAACAGGGAACATAAGTATAGTGTCAGTGAGCATGTGAAATATGTATCTCAAAGTAATTTTCCAGCATCTTAGAAGAACAATGATCAGATAGATAGTAGGAAAACACATGAGATTTGATAAGTGAATTGGGAATATAGGCCATGGCTGTATTTGTTCTCTGATATTGCCATCCATTAGAGCTTTCTGCAATGATGAATACGTTGTACTTCTGTACTTCCAATACAGTAGCCACCAGTCACATGTGGCTATTGAGAACTTGAACTGTGGCTAGAGTGAAGTGTTTTCAAATTTTATTGCATTTACTTAAAATTTAAATAAACACCTTTGACTAGTGGCCAATATTTTAGAAAGAACAATTCTATGACATCTGAAGATGCCAACTTTTTCATCAAGATAGAAAATAAAATCAAATAAGGTACACACATGCTGCGTACTGGTGAAATCTACCTTCATACATTTGTTAACTGAGCAGTTTCTTATTGAGTGGCAATGTATGCTAATCTCTGCACTGTTAACACTATTCCATATTATTTCTTTTTGAACTTTTAAAAATATTGTGTTTCATTCATAATGTAACTAAATTGAGAAATCCTGAGGAAAACCACTGTATACCTAGGAGCAATCGTTCATTTTTACACTCATCTTTCTCTACCATCAACTTTTTCAGAGACTTCAGCCTCGATTGAAACCTGGATCTCTCAGGCAATGACATTTCCCCTGAAATGGAATCTGCTCCATTTCCTGTACCTTACAGACCAGGGTGGTGGTGTTTCCCAGCTTTTCTCAGCAGTATCTCACCCTTCTTGGAACCTCATCAATAGTCGCTAGATCCAGACTCACGGTTTATTGTCTTACTCAGCACTATAAATTTTGTGATTTCAACAATTTGGAGACTACATCAAGCACTATACAGTAGCAACAGCCTTCATTTATACTCTATTTCAGCAACTGTTCTTGTGACAATATTCTAGATCTTCTCTTCAGTCCAGAATTAATTCCCCTGTCAAATTTCCTATATTCTATTTTCTGAACATAACCACATTCAGGCAACAAGTATTATTAATAATAGTTCTTGAATCCCTCCAAGGTGCCAGGCACTGTGTTAGGAATAAGGAAAAAAAGATGATGTTTTCACATATTTTACATTCTAGCGAATGAGAGAGGTTTAAACACATGGAAATTAAGAAAACAATGCAATCAAGATTACTCTGGATTTGCGTGGGGAACAGTGTGGGTAATGGAGATGAGGAGCACACAGGAAGCCTGCCTGAGCAGGAGACATTTGCTCTGAGATCTGAACAATGAGAAAAAAAATTGGCAAGTAAAGATCTTGGACAAGAATGTTCCAGGTGGAGGAAATATCTGCAACAGAGGCCTGGGGCGAGAATATATTTGGTGATTTCAAAGAAGAAAAAGAAATTCAACACAACCTGATCTAGTGGTGGTGGGTAGAAGTGTGTTTCTTATTAGCTTCTCTCAACCTGCAAGTTCTTCCCTTCTGAGCCTGGACACAAGGTAGACCACTTTGCTGCTCCTTCTTTGGCTATTTCTTCTGGCTCTTTCCTTTCCTCTTCTGTTACTTACTTCTTCCCAGGCACTTTTAAATTCTGGGTTAATACTACCATCTTTGTTCCTGCATCCCACGTTTGAGTACCATACTATTATATATTTTGGTACCACAAAAATTTCATAGTACTAGATATCAATTGGGAACATAAAACTGCTTTTAGATTATTTTACTTGAAGGAAGCGGACTTGGCTCAGTGGTTAGGGCGTCCGTCTACCACATGGGAGGTCGGCGGTTCAAACCCCAGGCCTCCTTGACCCGTGTGGTGCTGGCCCACATGCAGTGCTGATGCACACAAGGAGTGCTCTGCCATGCAGGGGTGTCCCCGCGTAGGGGGGCCCCACGTGCAAGGAGTGCACCCCATAAGGAGAGCCGCCCAGTGCGAAAGAAAGTGCAGCCTGCCCAGGAATGGTGCCACCCACACGGAGAGCTGATGCAGCAAGATGACGGCAACCAAAAGAAACACAGATTCCCGTGCCACTGACAACAACAGAAGTGGACAAAGACACAGCAAATAGACACAGAGAACAGATAACAAGGGCAGGGGGTGGGGGGGAAGGGTAGAGAAATAAATAAATAAATAAATCTTTTTAAAAAAAGAGATTATTTTACTTGACTCATATAAACTCTTTGACATATCCATCTTCCCGAAACACTCTATCCACCCTCTCTTGGTCTCATTTTCAATAGAGACCTGAATTTTCTCCTTCACTGAGAACACACAGGCCTTTGGTCAAGAAAGCCCTGACCTTCTATATTACAGATATACATACTTACCTGCATGCATTTCCATCATCACCACCCTCTATTTTTCTCAGTGAAAGAAGTTATTTATTTTTCACTTATTGTGTGATCACATTCCTTCCTAACTTTGAAGTAATTCAATCCCTTTAACATCACTATTTTTGCTATTATTCTTTTCTTCCTATTTCTTCTCAGTAATAAAAGCTTTATTTTTCTTTTCTCTCTTTCTTTTTAAAAATTTCCCTTCTTAGATGGGAAAGTATAGACTAAAATAATGCCTTTAACTTTTTGAATTCCCATTCACTTCTGAATCAATGACAGTTTGGCCTCTCTACCACTCTACTAAAACTGTTATATTCAACAGAAACTAATGAGTCCTTAGGTTACACTATTTTGGTTTGGGCAAGAAGAACTGTTGCCTACTTCCTCTCTCTTCCAAGTTCTTCCTCTTTCATCATTCTCTTCTACATTTATTCCTTCCTCTCTGATGTTCTGATGTGACTGATCTTTTTTTAAAATTTTTTTTTCATTATCTTTCACTGCATCCACCTCTACTTGCCTCTTGACTCCCACTGCACTTCAGGCCTTCTCTATTTGTCCTTCTTTTATATTATTCTTCACTGATTCAATATGCAATCTTGATCTCTCTTATGCTGTTAAGTCAAACCTGTGATTTCTCCTGGACAATGCTGCTAACTCTGAAATTCAACAGATATCACTGGTCATGTTCAGATTTCATACTGTACAAACTATCTGTTTCTATTGTTGCCACTGTATATTCTACTTAGCAGTTATTTGAAATCAAGTTACTTAATCTTTCTGTGACTCAATTTTTTCATTGACAAAATAGGGATTATAATGACCTTTATTTATTTAATGGTGGTTGTAAAATTACAAGAAATAATCTACTACACACAAATTAACTGAGTGAGACTGGTACTTAATATGGAGTAACCATTCATAATTGTGATTTTACTTTTATTATTATGTCTTTGCATGGACCACAGACATATATTTCTCATCCTCCTTTACCTGGAATTGTGTCTGTATCTGTTATTTGTGCCACCATAATGCCACTTAAAAGCAGTTCCCAAAATGATGTGGCTCTGAATAACAACCATTTACTATTGCTCTCAAACCCTCAGGTTATCAATCTAGGATAAACTTGAAGGGGCAGTTTTTTGGTCTCTGGTCCCAGTTGGGCTAACTCACACAACTAGAATATCAGCGGTTGTTTGCCATGTTCTTATAGTAATCAAAGAAAACAAGCCTTATTATAGAAGACAGCCAAACAAAATTCACTTTTGTGCCTCTTACTGAATCACATTGCTAACGTCCCATTGACTAAAGCACATCAGATGGTGAAACCCACAGTCAGAGTGCAGGAGATTGCAGGGTAAAGTTACAGGGTAACTTAGATGCAGGAAAACAATTAATTGGAGTCATAAATCCAATCAATTTACCACAGTGCTCCCTCTGTGGACTCAATTACTCACTCTCCTCCCACATGCAAAATATACTCACCCACTCCAGAGATTTCCAAGTCTTATCTAATCACAGGGTCTTCTCAGATTTGGTTCCTTTTGTCTGGGAATGTATAAACTATGACAAGTTATCTACTCATCACCACTCAAAATGCATAATAGTCACTGGTGTTCAAAAAGGGAAATAATGGGAAGCATGTAGCACTGGTCCATGGCCATCTGAAGTGAATGAAGTATATCTTGCCAGACTTCCCAACTCCAAAGATAGAGATGGTTCCTTTATTAGAATAAGTCCTGGTACCTTTGCCAAGCCAAGGCCTCTATGAACTCTTTCCTTATCATGGTCTTCTTTAAACACTTTGGAAAAAGACAGTAAGATATAATTTTTGAGAAATTTCACAGTTTGTTTCCTGTCCATATAAAGGTGAGTACCATAAGCCTTTATGAAATTTGAATTAGGATTCTCCCTAAGTTTGAGCTGGTAGTACTTTCCCCTATACAGAGACCTTAAAAATGTGGGCTTTCTCTGAATCTGATTTAAGTCATTTCATTAGCATGAAGTCCAACATTCAATACATTTGGGATTTGCATACTTATGTAAGCTTCTGCTTCCACCTATTTTGCTAACATCTCATTGGCCAAAAAAGTCATTTTCTTAGTCCAGAAACGGAATAGAAGAGGATCACAAAATTACAGGGCAAAAGGCATGGAAACAGAACAGTTATTAATTGTAGTCATTAATACAATAAAAATGCCACATCCTTCTCTTCATAAACTGCGGCGGCTTGCTCGGTCGGTAGAGGTGGGGTCTGGCTGCGGACGAGGGGTTGGTCCAGCTTTGGACGAGGGGTCGGTCCCGCTTGGGACGAGGGGTCGGTCCCGCTTGGGACGAGGGGTCGGTCCGGCAGCAGACGAGGGGTCGGTCTCACAGGGGTTGCGCGGTTCGGCTGACAGGGTCGCCCGGCAAAGCTGGCGACGAAGGGGTCGCCCGGAGAAGCAGGCAACGAAGGGGTTGCCCGGAGAAGCAGGCGACGAACTGGGGACAAGGGAGGCCAGGCCCTTGTCGGGGGCTCTCAGGACTGGAGGGCGCACGGCAGAAGAACTACCGCAGAGACAAGGTAAACACGCAAGTCCACTTTATTGAGGGAGAGGCAACAGTTTTATAGGGGCTGGGGAAGGCTGATTGGTCGAAGCCACGCCCTGTTCTGATTGGTTGCCGGCGAAAGGTCAGTGGGCGGTACTGGACGGGGGAGGGGAGGTGGTTAGGGATTGGCTGTCGCTGTTGCTGGGGGAAGGGGCAGGGTTTAGGGATTGGTGGCTGCTGTTGCTGGGGTGGAGGGCAGACTTGAGTTTCCCGCCCACGCCTGGCTGTTGCTGCTGTCGGGGGAGGGGAAAAGGGCAGACTGGAATTTTCCGCCCTGCGCCTGCGCAGGGAGAAAGAAGGGTGCCGCCCCACAGGCATCGTGTGGTGCCATCCGGGAGGAGGGGCGGCCGCGGAAGCATGGCTGCCGAGAAGGGGAGACCCGAGGGCACTCTGCGCCCATGCCGAGCTCCCTTCAGGGGTGGCGGTGAGTCCGACCAGCCACCCTATTATGGGGGCAGTGGCTTGGCCTGCCGCGGCTGCTCCCCCGCCAGGCCAGCAAACCACACTTCAGCCCGAGGGGTGACCGCAATAAACCTCTTTAGTATCTTTCATCAGCTCTTCTTATTAATACCTACCAATGCATCAAGAGCTAATGCATGGTGGCAGACTTGGCCCAGTGGTTAGGGCGTCCTTTCTACCACATGGGAGGTCCGTGGTTCAAACCCCGGGCCTCCTTGACCCATGTGGAGTTGGCCCATGCGCAGTGCAGATGCGCGCAAGGAGTGCCCTGCCACACAGGGGCATCCCTGCATAGGGGAGCCCCACGTGCAAGGAGTGCACCCCATAAGGAGAGCCGCCCAGCGCAAAAGAAAGTGCAGCCTGCCCAAGAATGGTGCCGCACACACCACACCCAGAGCTGACGCAAGATGACGCAACAGAAAGAAACACGGATTCCGGTGCTGCTGACAACAACAGAAGCGGACAAAGAAGACACAGCAAATAGACACAGAGAACAAGACAACTAGGGTGGGGGATGGGGGGAGGGGAGAGAAATAAATAAATAAATCTTTAAAAAGAAAAAGAGCTAGTGCAAATGCATCTTTATATCCCTGTGGAATTAAATACTTCAATTTTCTAGCTTCCATTCAATTCTGGTGCTTATTATAAGATGTACAAGGGTTTCTCAGCTGTGATCTAATTAATAGTGTTGTGTCCCACAAAACTATTAATCACCCAAAACACAAAAAAATCTGTTTTACCCATCTTTGTGTCCACTAAAGCACCTATGTAAATATAAAGACTACAATAAGGTCTTTAAAAGGCATCTTGAATGAATTAAATGCCCGCAGTGCCTTAGCTAAACTCCTAACATTTTCAACGAAGACTTTCTCAAATATTTCATAGTTCTCAAATTCTTCCTTTCTTCACCCAATTTAGAGCTTCATTATAAAGAATATTAAGTTTTGTTTTGTGATTATATGTTTATTTACTTCTACTTGTGCCTCTGTATCCCCAATCAGACAATCATCTTTTTGAACTTAGGCTTTTAAAACAATCCTGCCTTACATTCTTCTTCCATAGTTTCCAGGAAGGAGAAGGAATAGACTTAAAAAAAGATGAAAAATAATTGGAGATAATGTTTATTATTACAAGGTATCCATTCATACCACCTAAGTTATTTGTAGCTTACAGAAAGCTGTTCAATACAGATAATGTCATGATAAGTAGAATCCAAAGACTCTGAATAGAAAATATGCTGTTTTTGCCATTCTCATAATTCTAGTCATTTAAGGACTTTTATTTTAAGCTTCCACCTTGAACAGAAAATTAGTTTCTTCCATTTCCATTACTATGGAAACAAAGTGAAGTTACTTAATAACAAATATTTACATGTGGACTTTAACCATGAATTTGATCAAGCTCATTAAAATTCAGGAAATACAGATTCCCAAATGCAGACTGTCAACCCAATAACTAGTCTGATAAAAAGGAATTTAATATTTTCCTGTATTTATGTTGAGGGAAGAGAGGTCTCTATTAGTCAGGGTTCTCTAGGGAAACAGAATTAATGGAAGATAACTGTAAATAGTATGAGATTTTAATAAAATTGCCTCATGGGACTATCGCAGTGCACAAGTTCAAATTCCTAAGGGTAGGCTTAAGCCTTCTGATGAAGGTCCTCAATGAGTTTTCAAGGAGACATTGACTGTCTGAAGTAGAGATAGAAATTTTCTCTTTGAATACTGAAAAAATCTCTTCTCCTTTTAAGGCCTTCAACCAATTGGATGAGACATCACTCATTGCTGATGGCAAACTCATCAGTTGATTTAGACATAATCCGCCATATATGAAATCAACTTGCTGATAATTGAAGTCCATGAAATGCTCTTGTTTTAAAATTAGTCCAATGTTTGCTTTACCAAACAACGGGGCACTGTTATTTTGCCAGGTTGACACATTAGCTTAACTATCACAAGGTTGTTTGAAGATTTCTGAACCTTCTGGAAGGAAATTAAGCCCTTTGCAGACATTTTATCATGAGATGAAGTGGGAACCTAGTGATTTGAGCACTGTGTATTATGTTAAGATAATGCCAAAATGAATTATATGCTATGCAGACAATCCACAAAAAACAGGTCAGTATAAAAAGTTCAGGGTTAGAGTATATAAATACCTGAAAGATCTATGTGTTCTCTCATGACAGTGAAAATACCAAAAGGAATATTTACCATTAGGGAGTGAGTTCAATTCAAAAAAGATTATTATTGCACTGAAACAAAAACTGGGAGGTCACTCCTGTCATGTTTTGCTCACATGGAAGAACTGAGAAGAGTCAGATAGTAAAGCTATTATGCCTAGTGGGTAACAGTAAATTTTATGAATATTTTAGATAGATTAAATAGAATCATAATTTGAATGTGTATGACAAAGTTAATCTTCTTTGAAAAGGTAAAGAGAAAAGATTGGGCAGAGAGGAAATGAAGTTAGGAAAATCATGTGTTTACTTCTAAAGGTCTCAAGGATTTTAGCTTTCTCTGTGAATACTTTTTGTATGACAGAAAATTTATTGGTCCTCTTGGGTCTCCTTATAGAAAGGATGGAACCATCCTTATAGTCCTATAAATAGAAAAATCAGGATATTTCAGGTATAGTTACTGTATTAGTCAAGGTTCTTTAGGAAAACAGAATTGACAGGAGATATCTGTCAATAGTATGAGATTTTATAAGAGTTTGTCTTGTGACCATGGGGATGCACAAGTCCCTGTTCCACAGGCAGGCTATAAACCAAGGGCTCTGATGAAAGTGCAATGAAGGTCCCTGATGAATTACCAGGAGACTTTGGCTGTCCAAAAAGGAGCTGGGAAATTCTGTGCTGAAATCACTTCCCCTTTTAAGGCATTCAGCTGATTGGATAAAGCATCACTCATTGCTGATGGCAATCTCCCTGGTTGAGTAGATATAATCAGCTATCTATGCAATAAACTCACTGATGACTAAAGCCTATAAATGTCTTTGTATTACATTTAGCCCAGTGCCTGCTTGACCAAACTATGGCAAGATTAGCTGGCAGAATTGACACATTAGCCTAACCATCACAGATACAGTCACATGATGGAAAAAAAAAAGGGGGAGGGGGAAGGCAAGGATAGATTCCCACTTATGGCACACCCTCATAGCAGTAGCACATGACTACTTGCTATGCATACCTCTCCTGATGTCAGGTCCAAATAACCTGGGAAGCCATGGGCATCCCCCTTACATAAGCGAGGGCAGGATGACAGAGTGTTCCAGTAAACCATAGATGGTCACATGATCAGAAAGTGGTAGATCTGGGAGTTAATCCCAAGATTTCCTAAATTCAAAGTTCAGAGATTTTTCCATCATTCTAATTATTGTAAATGTGTGTTAGGTAGTCTGATGGGCTGTGGGACCCAACATCCTTCACATAGAGAAGTTTTGCATAAGTCTGTCTTAAGTGATGGGATTGCAAGCAATTTTCTTGGAATAAAGAATAACTTTACTTAGCTATGTACCTCAATTCTAAGCACGCATTTATAGCATATGACCCATGGTATAACATAAAATAATTCTCTACCCCAAAATATTTTGTTGTATATTTATAATGCATATATTGTATATACTTCAATTTTAGAGAATTAATGGTGTGCAAAAATGCAAAGCTGGTCTCTAACAAACCCTAACATTTCCTATGGGTAGTGCTTTGAACAATTATCAGTTATTTTTCATTTACCTTAATATATTTTCCAATCTGACAGATAGCTAAGATAAAACAGAACACGGAAATGCCATGGATATTTTTAATATACTTTAAGTTAAAAAATATTATAAGCACAGTAAAAAAATTAAAGGAAAATAGCTATGTGTTCTTCTTTTTCATTGCTTTTTATATCTTCATTTTGCCTAAATAATCTCTGTTAAAATTATATTTATGGGGGCACATGTGCTCAAGAAAGATTGAGAAATTGAAAGAGAGTGAGGGAACAAGGACCCATTTGTGTAGGATAGGATAAAAATATTATTTAGAGAAAAATAAATTAGTAAATGTATAATAGCAGTACTTTCACATTTCTGAGGAAGGTTGCCCTCATTCTGAGGAAATATTTCATAAGCCTTGATGAGACTTTCTGGGTGAGAAAGTACTGGTGCAGCTTGAAAAGGAAAAGAGTTAATGAAATTGGCCTATATAAAAATGCCATAGAAATTTGGGGATTGAAGATAGAGAGGTAGAGAGGAGTAGAGAAGCATGTTAGAGAGGAAAGGAAAGGGCCAAAGATAATAACCTTGCTATGCCCAAGAAACCTTTCCTGTGTAGCTGGATTTTGGACAGTGACAAATAATTCACAGGCTGTCACCTCCACCAGGATTAGTTGTATCTTTCCTCTTTTATCCCCAGACCTCAGTAACATGCATGGATGTAAATGATGAGCAGTGCCCATGACCCGACCCGCGGATCAGTCGAACCGAGACCTGAGGGAGGGACTGGGAATGAAAAGGGACAAGAGACACAGAGAATGGAGACAAGACAGGATTCTGATCAAGTCTCTTTTATTGAGGGTCAATCAGGGGTATTTATAGCCAGGGATGAATGAGGTTTTGCGCCACAGATCTGATTGGTCCACGTCAGGAAGTCTTTTCGCGGACGTTTCAAAACAACCGTCTGAATGGCATGAGGATAGAAACTTAATTACTACAGCGAGGGTGGGGAAAGGGAAACTTAACTGGGGTTAGTATCTAAAAATAGCACTTAGCAACAAGATTGCCAATACAACACCGGTGACAGAGGCAGCTTCCCACATGTCCCCCTTTTCTTTAATATTTTTAGCAGAAAAGGAAGAGTGACAAGACGGCCCATTCTGGGGGGACTGTGCCTGTCTTAGGTCAGGGCTGGCAAACAGACGACCACATTAGACTTTACCCATCATGGAGACTTGTGGCAGCGAAAGGTCACGTCTCTGTCTTAGGTGGTTGTTATCGTGAGAATGCCTTGCCCAGTTGCCTGTCATTGACTAATCAGTCCAGCACCTCAGAAGATACTGACAAGATATTCATGGCCTGGGATCAGGCCTACCAGCTGGATCCATTTGCAAGTAGTGGTCAGACCCCTCGTCGTAGTTGGCCATGCCCAGTCTATGATAATGGACCTGGACGGGCTGCATTTTTATGACATCCAGTTGTTGCTTTATAAAGGCCATAATCTTGTTAAAGAGAATAGGTCCTAGTGATAGAAGTATTAGTAAGCCAAGCAGAGGTCCCAAGAGGGGGAGTAGATAGGGCAATAGTCCATTCATCCCACTCCACAGGGGGTTGTCGGCCAACTCCTTTCTTCTTTTCTCCAGGTCTTCTTGGAGATTCTTAACTTTATCTCGAACAATGCCAGACTTGTTGGCATAAAAGCAGCACTGTTCAAAGAAAGTAAGTAGAAGGGATCTGTCCAGCGTGGTCCAGTCACTCGGAGTGCCCGCGTATAACAGAAGGGCTCCGATGATGGTGACGAAGCTGCGTAGAAGGATTCCAGGGGGGCTGCACAGCTGCATTGGTTTTAGCATTGGTTACTCTCCTGCAAGAAAATAGTATTCATCTCAGGGAGAGTCCTCTACCCTGGATAGATTGTTATTATCCATTTGTTTAACCAATCGTTCCAGCAGCGACCTGTATGCATCTAGTTCTTTTGAATAGACGCAAACTGATCCTCTGCCCCATATTAGGACAGGATCGGGTCCATGCCAGGTATTATCCACTGGGTCTTTCCACAGAACTGTGGCATGGTTAGTGCCAAGGTTAAAGTGCCAGAAGCGCTCGGCTGCAGAGTGTCCCTTTTGGTCTAAGCTTATAACCCTTGTAGGGCTGCTGCCATTGCTAGACCCTGTTGATATGCAGCTCCTATGTCTGAGCACAATCTAATATAGCCAGACAAATCTGTCTTTTTTCTATACGGGCGGATTGTGGCCTGGCAAGCGGCATTTGCATTTTCATAAGCTAATTGTTTTACAAATTCAGTGCCTGCCTCTGCATTTCCAAATATCCTCCCCGCTGCGGTTATGAGCCGATGTATGAAGTCTGCAAAAGGCTCATCAGGTCCTTGTTTTATGCTAGTGAGGGAGGAACTAAGATCTCCTTTGGTAGGTAATTTTCTCCAGGCTCTAGTGCCTGCAGCTTGAATTTGCGCAAATAAACCTGCATCGAATTGCATTTGGGTTTCATTAGTGATATACTTTCCTTCACCTATAAGCATATCTAGGATCCACCCGTTGCCCGCTTGCGCATTGCGCCTGGCCATGCCTTTGCAAAGCTCAACATATTCTGATTTCCATAACAAATAATCTCCTCCAGACAGAGTAGCATGGGCAATAGTGTGCCAATCGATAGGAGTGAGCCAATTTTCTGCTATAGCCTTGAGGATGGCCATGGTATAAGGAGCAGTAGCTCCATATTGTGCAACAGCGGTTTTCATTTCTTTAATAACCTTAAAGTCAAAACCATGGTGGTGCCTCCAAGTTTGATTCTGATTGTCTTTGGTTTCTGTTACAGGAAACACTTCTGGCTCTCCTAGATCAACCAGAGTGTTAGAAGCTGGAGCACTTTTTAAAATTGCTCCTCGTCTAAGTGGTCTAACAGAGGGCTCAGGAGCTTTATTAGCGTTACCAGTTTTTCCGGTCTTTAACCTTTCTAGCTGAGATATAAGCTCCTGATGTTGTTCTTCTAATTGGATTTGTTCTTTTAGTTTCTCTATTTTTTCCAATAACTCCTTCCTTGGGTCAACTACCGGCATAACTATAGGTGGGGCCGTGGGATAAGGAACGCATGGCGGAGGTCGAGACTTTACCATCTCCTCCTCAAATTCACCCGATTCTATATTAGAAGATTCATCATCAGTTTCCACTTTTAATTTTCTGAGGTCAGGGTATGGGTTCCTACTAGATATGGCTTTAGTTTTTCCTTTATTTTTATCCTCCTTACAGGATTTTTGTTTGCATGGTTTAACGGCTGCTTTGGTTTGGTGGAAGGCTTCCTGTCCTCCTCGCTATCTAGCGAGATCAAGTCCTCTTCTGGACCGGGCGCTCCGGATGCATCAGGCGGGCTGAACTTTGGGCAGTCTGCTGATTTCTTAGGGTTGGTGGCTAGAGCCTCCAGCCCCTGCCCTTCTTGTAAAATTTCCTCACCCTTCTTAATAATATTTGCCACCACCGCGTCCCAATGGCGAATACTTAAAATATCGTTAATGAGATTCCAATATGAGAATGCAGTTACTGGGATTCTTTCAGGGCCAAAAGTTTTGTAAAAGTCCTGTAAAGCATCCCCTACTCTTTTCCATCTTCTCTCATCAATAGTTTCTTCTTGAGGAAACCATGGACATACTTCCTTCAAAAACTCAAAAAACCTCAATAACTGTTTTACTTTCACCTTTACTCCTCATGTCTTTAATGTCTCTTGGAGACCTTCTACAAATGTCTCATGCAGGCTCATTTCTTGCCCCATGATCGCCGATCACTTACCGAGATCTCAACCGAGAGGCAGGTTCCCTCGCGGCGTCCTCCAGTTCTCACGTCCTGGCCGGCTCCTCCATCGGCTTTCCTTACTTGATCCCTCGTACTCTGGTCCCGGTTCGGGCGCCACTTGACCTGACCCGCGGATGAGTCGAACCATGACCTGGGAGGGAGTGGAAATGAAAAGGGACAAGAGACACAAAGAGTGGAGACAAGACAGGATTCTGATCAAGTCTTGTTTATTGAGGGTCAATCAGGGGTATTTATAGCCAGGGATGAATGAGGTTTTGCCCCACAGATCTGATTGGTCCACCTCACAAAGTCTTTTCACAGATGTTTCAAAACAACCCTCTGAATGGCATGAGGATAGGAACTTAATTACTACAGCAAGGGTGGGGAAACGGAAACTTAACCAGGGTTAGTATCTAAAAATAGTGCTTAGCACCAAGATTGCCAATACAACACCGGTGTCAGAGGCAGCTTCCCACAGCCCATAGTGTGGTGAGGGGGTACATATACATAAGTCAATGAAGACAAGGAATAGAAGTTAATGGAAGCAGGACATTGGAACAAGAGATAAAATAGTGTGAAAGACTGGATTACCTTTTGGTTTATTCATGTTTCTTTCCTGTCTCCTCTTCCCACTGACTTTGGGTTTAGTTAGCATCTGTTTCTGAAACCGAAAAGTAAAACAGAATATACCTGAAAAATGGAGCCCAAAAGGTTAGAGCTCTAACCCTACTGATCAAGGGAAAAGGGAGAAGGCGTAAATTATAAATATTAGGAATGAAAAAGGGGAAATTGCAACAGACCCTGTAAAGAGACTTTAAGAATATAATGAGACATTAAGAAACAGAATGCACAAATAAATTTAAGAATTTGAATAGAATGAAAACTAAAAATCATAGCAAAACAGTTTATCAAACCTGGCATAAGAAGAAAGAGAAAATCTGAATAATTGTATATTTATTAAAAGAAATTATCTTCCACTTACAGCCATAATGGAGTAGCAGGCACTGAACTTTACCTCCCACTGTTAAATAAAAACCCTGGCTTTCTGTCTGAAGGTATATTCCCAACCCAGGTATAGAGAGAGGAAACCCAAACAAGAGATCCCCAAAGAGAAGATTTGGTTTAGTGATTGATCCTGTAACCCTGTAAGATGGATGTGAGTGCAGTTGCCAGAAGAGGTAAATGTGCTCCTCTCTTCCATGGGAACTGTTGCTGAGATTACAAGTAAGAATATAAAAAATTACAAAAACAAAAACGAAATTGTTCTCAGAAACTTGATATCCAAGCCTCCAGGTTAACCCAATTACTTAAATTAGCATTTCATCCGCAAGAACCTTTCTGCGCCCACCCCCAAGAGATCTTACGGTTTGAGGAACAAACAAACAAATATTCCTTACAATGTTTTCTTCCTCTCTAGCTCTCTAGTTACTCTAGATACTTATAAAAGACTATTCAGGTTCCTTTTTCATATTAAACATTTCATTTATTTTTATTATTTTAATGACAGTCATATACTCACATACCTTGCAGGATGAATGAGGATAAAATAAGTAGCATATGGGAAGAAGGAGAAATTAAATAGTACAATTGTGAAGTTTATTAGGTTTGAGCTATGAGTGCAAATTATTATTATTGCTAGACTGTATCCTGCCAAATGTTTTTAACATAAAGTGTGTATATTAATGGCAGGATATAGTATATTGCCACTAAATGCACATCAACTGAATGCTCTCAAATAGCCATTATAAAAATCAAATGCTATTATTGCATCATCACTGAACTTTGTTTTGAAAATGTATATTTTAAAAGTCCTTTCCCTGATTTACAGACTCAGATTACATCTTACGATAAATACATAATTGAGATTTAATCTACCTATAATGGAAACCAAGTCTGAAGACATTTTTCCAAGATTCTGAATATTTTCTTTTCCACTCACATCAACAGTCTGCAACATTTTTGTGACACAGGTAGGTCACCAGGGCCACAAGCCTAAAAGAGAACTGGTTCAGTGGCAATAGGAATTTCTTGAAGAAGGTGTTTAAGGGAAAGGTTCCTACAGAGAGGTGCCAGGCACCACAGGAAGTTCAAGGCAAACTAAGAGGAAGACGACATTGTCTAGGTTTTGTTGGAACTCACAGCATAGGAGGGATGGGGGAAGATAGATCTGCAGGCAAATGAATGATCCCAAATTACTGAAAATATTAAATAATGACTGCCTGGACTGTGGGAGTACCAACATAGCGGCCATTTATGAAAAGCTTTGTCTAAGAATATACATAGAAGAGGACGGCCAGATAGGAACTGAATATGGAGAAGCTCCTTGGTAGGCTCTGGGGACTGGAAGAATTTTTGTTTGCCTAGAGAAAATTGTTTCCTAAAACTGGAAAATAGAGCTCATTGAAGGTCCAATGTGACATTTTGGGCTTTGTCATGGACAACTGCTAAAGAACTTTTAAATAGGGATCAAAATAATGCAACTTTATTTTTTAGAAAGAAACTGGGGAAAGAAGAGTGGAGGGAAAATGGGTGATTTCCAGGCTTCCTAGGAAAGCTACGTTCTTAATGAAAGCAGTGTCGTGGTAATGGAGTCCACAATGACAGCATAAAGTCAATCTGTGAATTGCAAATATACTGGAACAAAGTTTGCCAATTCACCCAGCAAAGTACCCTCTTTGAACACTTACTGACCTGTATAGACAATATCCTTCTGAAGCTGCCCTGTGAGTAAAGAAGGCCATAAATCTACAGCCTAGTCAAAGGATAGGACCAGCTATTTACTTTCAATTGCCCAGCCTCATCATTCCCCTTCTTTATTTCAACATTTTTGTTTTCTGTGTTCTAGCCATCAACTGTGAATTCAGTGCACATCTTTATCTTAGTCCTTGTGTGTTTTTATTTTACTCTCCAAGTGTAAAAACATAGAACCCAGGAAAACTACTCTGTTAAACAAATTGCACATATATACCATATAAATTGATGACTGGAAACTGTCACAAAGCCAGTTTTGTGACTTGCTTTTGGAGCATTAATCTTCAAAGGTGTTAAAATTTTAAATCTGCCTCAGTGTAGAAATTCCTCTAATATTTGAAATTGTTAAAATAAATTATTTAAAAAGAAAGAATGATAATGACTACATTATACAGGAAGTATTAGTGGGAAGCAGGGAGCTTAAATAGGAGATTATGAAAATAAAATAGGCACCATGATCACATATCTCAATTCTGCTTAAAATGTGCAAAGAGGGGAACCACAAAATTCACTGAAGTTATAAGTGTGCTTTAGTAAGCAATCACATGTCTGTTTGTGCCATGGGTTAAAATGATGTTCTTACATATGAAACCCGAATTTGGATATTACTCAAGGTAACAGAGAAAAGCATTCACAGTCATGTGCCCTAAATATGAGATTTTAAAATAAAAAATAATCCCCACTCAGGTAAAGTCTTGCTGTAAGAACATAGTTTTAAAGTTTAGCAACTATATCAGGGTTGGGGAGATTTTGGGGGTAGGGACTGAACCACTACAGTACAGGGGAAAAAGCTTTGGGAGCTATGGTGAGTTGACACACATTTTATTTCCTTGTGTAAAAAAGGATATCCTATTAAATCTTTCGCATCATAGATTCTAAAGATGTTTTAAAGAACATATATGACTGGGAGGTATACAACACTGCACAGATTTAATAGTAATTGGGACCATAAAGAGACAGACTGAGGAGAGAATCTATCTAATTTAGAAAGAAATTTCCTTTATACTGAAGTCTGAAGTTCAGACAAAATATAGACCAAGGAATAATTAGCCTTCTAGCTCTTATAACAGGAAATAAGAAACGAGGCACAACATGAAATCGGAGCATGCAAGTGGAGAACAAGAACAATGAAAGAAGAGAAACTTGGCTAGAGACACATAATCCTGACCTGTATCTGCCCACCCCTGACTAAGGATTTTCAGGTATTCTAATAAAAAGGAAATTCTAGTTAATGCAAGACTTGCACAGTAGTTATGGGCATAATCTGTTCCTGATTTGCTTAATCCCTAGTCATTACAAATTTGTTGCATTTCCCTGGTCTATGTCATGGTCTCTTCAGTCTCCCAAAAGTCCAGTCAGCCCAGTTACTATGACTTTTATTTTATGCATCAGCTCAATAGATGTGATAATTTTATTTATTTGTTGCTAGTGCTTTCCCAAATAGTATGTAAGTCCCTTCAATATGTGCCAGTTTATCACCTCCGAATCCCTAACACTTGCAGCTTTGTGTCTAGTAATAATAAGCACACAATGAATATTTATGAGTGACTAAATCAATAAATATATTACTGTTGGGATAAAATACAAAGTAGTTATTATATTTTCAATATGAACATCAAATAGAGGGAAATGACTGCATACAATTCACTGTGATAAGTGCAATAGGTGTTATCTAAATCTTCCACGGAACAGCCCATTATAATGATAAATAAATTGGCACTAAGTAGAACATTTAAAAACATAAAGTACCTTACATAGAACTATTTAAGGGTCAAACCTGCATGCACATTACCTGCATTTACTTTCTCTCTCTCTCTCTATCTATATATATATACACATTTTTAAATACATTTTCTAACTAAGCCAAGCATTTCTTGTTTCGTAAAATAGTTTCTTGATCTGAAATCAACAACTCAAATTAATAGTTTTTATCCTTACATCTAAGTTTCATAGACAAAGTAAGGAAGCCCATTATGAAATTCTGCCTGACTGGGGTCAATATATTTATGTCCAGATCCCACAGACATTAATCTGCTTAGAACTGTTTCAATACTGCTGCAAATGTTCCCCGATAGTCAGGATTTTCTATTTTTCCCTTGGCCTCTACCGTGGGGCTTTAAAGTCTGTTTATAGTCATAGCAGGTTTAATAGTGTCAGTCTAGGCGGTGACCTTTTCCACGTTCAGACTTTAAGAAGAATGTTTCCCTTTTATTATTTTGGAAGACTTCTTTTTTTTTTTTTTAAAGATTTATTTTTATTTATTTAATTCCCCTCCCCTCCCCCGGTTGTCTGTTTTCTGCGTCTTTTTGCTGTTTCCCCATGAGTATGCTGTATAGGTTTTCTCTAGGGAATGGGACTCAATCTTGTATTGTCCCTCTACCTCTATCTTCCTAACATATGAAACAATAGCTTGTATGTGGTAGGCATTTAGTAAACAGCAGCTTTTTTTAGAGCTGCATCTTGCAAAACCTCCCCTCTCTCCTAGTTTGAGCCTGATCCAAAACCAGTCCAGAAATAGCTGTTAGCACAAACTTTATTGACTCATACTGGGACAATGGTAGGTTCCCAGGAGTTGCCAGAGTTCCACAGAGTAAGTAGTTGCAGGATTTCACTTCAAGTATTGCTCCCTAACATTACTTCTTTGTTTCAGTTGTCTCAGCCATTACTTCCCTCTCATGCAACCATCAGATTTTCTGTGAGTTGACAGAAATTATTGCATGCCAAGAGAAGATGAAGTCAGAATAATTAGATGGGCTTATTCAGCCATAAATATATGCAATGATATCACCATAATCAGGGTATTATCTAATATTATTCTCCATGTTTTCAGTGATTTGCATTTTTATTTTTAATCTGTTCTGAATTACTATGTTTAGTGACATTCTGTTGTTTAATCTTTTGTAGTTTAAAAAGCTCCAGAAGTTATGTATTAGCAATTTGGATATTTCTTTTTTACAGGAACATTTTTTCTCCAACTAAACCAATCATCTCAAAAATAATGATTATTTTAGTTGATTTTTATGCAGGTATCTACCCAAGTTAAAATTATGGACCTTTAAAGATAAGACTGTCTTTAAACATACAAATATTTTATTAAGGTTGCAACACCACACTATTGCAGCTGGATATGAGCCCTTGAAGAAACTCAGAGCCCTAAAGGAAGGATTGGAGCCTGTAGAAGTTTGGTAATATTTATGAATTCCAAAAATAGATATTGGATTATGTTTGTAAATTGGTCTTTCCCTCTGGGTACATTAGATTGTATTGGATTCAGAGGTTTCACTCTTACTTGATTAAATTATGATTAAGGGTTTGATTGTGCCACATCAGTAGGATGTTGAGTCCCTGCCCCCTTGGTGGGTGGGGACACACAAAGAAAATGACAAGGCAGAGGAGTTAGTTGGAATTTTAATGCTGGAGCCCTGGGAAGTAAACACACAGGTGAGGAATACATAGGAGTAGAGACAGCTCTATACACATGGGGCCCAGGAAGAGAGGTGAGCTGTTCACATGATAGTTTTCAGCTGGCCTTCTGGAGAGTATGGAGGAACTGAGCCTGGAGAGAAACAAACCCCGGGAGAGATGAGACTTATCCCAGCCTGCAGCTGATATTGGAAGAAGCTGCGACCATGGAGCCCTAGAAGAGAAAAGAGGAAGTCTAGACCTTTGCAGCCATATTGCGCCAACATATATGGCAACAGACTTTGGTGAGGGAAATAACTTACACTTTACGGCCTGGTAATTATAAGCTTCTACCCCAAACAAATACCCTTTATAAAAGCCAACAGATTTCTTGTATTTTGCATCAGCACCCCTTTGACTGACTAATACGGGGCCTACCCCAACAAGGAAGGGAAAAAGTGCTTCCTTCTTACCCCAAGCCTTGAGGAGGATGGCGAGCACAGCTTGGAGAGCACTTACATGTGTGCTCTTGAAACTGGATAGCCATAATGGACTATCTGACTCCAGGTTGAGAATTCTAAAAGCAGGAGACTCTGGCTATTGTCCTACATTAATCAAACAAAGAGTAGGAGAGTGCTTTGGGGCTAATTTTGCATTTCTAATAGGGTAGGGGCAAGGCTGAGTGTTTTCTTTGGACCAAATGCAGTCCATGTTGGAAACAGCAGGCTTTGTTCAAGGAGAACTTCTAAGGTGACAATGAAATCCCAACAGGAAGTGTCTTATGAGATGGATGGCCAGATGCCCAGAGACCAAGCACTGACATTTAAGTAACCAGCTGAACAAATGGCATCGATCATATCATGGAAATTGCGACTGTTGATTCCCAGCAGGGTAAATGCTTATACTCCTTGCTCAACCTATATAATCTTGCTCAACCTATATAAGGATTTTAGCAGATAGAAATCTACCTGTAAAATAATGTGACATTCACTTGTATTAGCTCTTATTTTTTGCGAGGAGGTAGAAGAAGTAGAGTTGAACAAAACCAAAGTCTATTTATCTCTGCCACAGCTATTAACAAGTTCCACTAATGCTTGTAAGGATGATAAATTATTTTGGTTCTCCACATCCAATGGAAATCTTAAATGAGTAAAAATTATTAAATATGCTTGTGGAAAAGAGGGAGAAGCAATACAAGAGAGATAAGAGTGCTCTGGCCTCCTATTCTGAAAGGAGGAGCTCTAGGTTCTTAAAGTTTTTGTTGTTCATCATCCCATACAGCAACAGGAGTGCTCCCAACTATACATTGTTCCTTCTTTGACATCTACTGATTCTATGAAGGTTTTCTCTTTGGAGTGTCTCTAGAAGGCTCTTCATATATACAAGTCAACCTCTCTGATTTTCTCTATCTTTTTATACACATGTATATGTTACTCTTTCTTGATAATAAAAGAATACATGTGCCTTATTTATCTTTTATCAAATGCCAAGAAGTATACAGAGTGAATCAAATTGGCCTATAACCCCATCACCCAGAAAAAACATCACTAATAATAGGTGGAACTATGTAAACTTGATATTATTTTCAGCCTACAAAACAGCAATTTCATATGGCTAATTTAATTTTCATGTATTCATGCATGCACATTTTTATAATTGGGTTCACACAATATATAAATGCCATAACTATTATAATGTGTAAGAGGTAGCATTATACTTTACATTTTGTACATACATACTAACTTAGCTCATATTATAAAGCTATTGTATTTGAAGTTTTGTGCATGCATACACATACACCCACACATGTCTCACCACATGATTTATATATTTAATAATCAGTTTCAAAGAACTTTCCATCAAAATCATGAATGATGAAGTGTTACACTTGAAAGGGAACTTATGGATCAAAAGAACCTAAGTCCAACTAAAATTACCAAATTTAAGTTATACTTGTCATATCTTTATATGGCCTTCTTTGTATTTATTTATAAGCACATATACAAATACAAGAATTGTGATCTTTGGTAACCTGAGCTTGAGAAAAGTGCTCATTAATCTAATATATCAGCCTTAATGCTTTCAGAGTCTACCACTGAAAGAGTACAAAGACAATAATATTCAAGGTATTTGTAATTTTCATTTGACAAAATATACAAGCTGTTGAGAGATTTCAGTCCAGAGGTCACATTTTCACTTTTAATTTTTGGGGCTTAAGATATTTTTTACTTAATACTACATATAGGGAAGTGGGTGTGGGTACTCACCTACCACATGGGAAGTCCCGGGTTTGAATTCTGGTGCCTCCTAAAGAAGATGAGTAGATGCCCACACCTGCCACAACCAGAGCTAGCCACACACTCCACAGCAATGAGCAGATGCCTAAACAAGCAGATGCCACTGTGCCAGCAGACTCCACAGCCCACGGGGAGCAGATGTAGCTCAGGCCCTTGGGCATTCACCTCCCATGTGGGAAGTCCTGGGTTTAGCTGTGAGTGCCTTCTGAAGAAGGTGAGCAAATAATGAGTAGACAGACAAAAGAACCATCGGAGTGGGGGGGGGGGGGGGGAAGGGTAAATAAAGTAAAATTAAAAAATAAAGTAAAATTAAAAAAAAAAAACTACATATATACAACAGCAGGTGTAAATGTGTTCAAAATAAATGCCAGTCTACAAATGTTCACTTGCTATTGTATCAAAAGAGAGAGTGGAGTGTTCTGTTGAATTTATTGCAGATTCTCAAGAGTGTTTCTACAGGAGATCACAAACTCTAACTGTAAATATAGCTCTGCTACTAAACTCTGTATTTTTGAGTTGGTATCTTAATCTTATTGACTCCTAACCTCTATCCTTAACAAAACAGAAAGTGTGTGTTAGGATGATTTCTAAAGATTATTCTAGCTTAAAAAATAATTCAGAATTTGAATCAGACTTGTTTGGATTAAATTCCTTCTATATCTTGAGAGTCTGTTGTAAGAATTAAGTAGGATGGCATGTGTCCAGTGCTGAAGATAATGACTACATATAATAAGTGAGCATGGAAGCTGTTATTATTCCAATTAACACAGGGAGATCTCTGGTCCACTTTAAAGTAAATATGGAAAATAAAAAGAAGAGCTAAAGCTTTGTGAAATTTCCTCATTTCATAGCTTCAAGTCATTTGATAGCTTTATTCCTCTTCTCTAAACTTCTACAGTATACTAACTTTGTTCATGGTCATCCAACAATAAATTATATCCCTCTTTGTGCTGTTATTGACATTTCCAACAGTTTGAAAGCTAAAAAGAAATGCAGATGACAGTGTATGTGTTATCACCAAAGATTGTGGCTAACGTGTATTCAAGAGGATAAATTTTTCAATAAGATAAGAGGAGGAACTGAAACATTTATTGGAAAATAAGAAATCGAGAAATATATTCAATATATTAGGAAGGTTGAGGTGTTTTCAGCCATTTTTGTTTCTCTCTGCATTCCTGAAGCCACAATTGAATGGAAGGGATTTGACCTTAACAGCAGGATTCAAGCTTTGCTTTTTAAGAGTTTGACAAAAAAATATTTCCTGGCCTCTGTAAACTCTTCAGGAACAGATTAAACATTCCTACAAGACTATGCAACTGTCCATTTTTCTGGGTTGGTTTGGATTGAGGAAAGGGGATCTCTTCTATGTACCACATAGCTTCATTCACCACATTTCTGCTGGGATGATGGATTCTCACCCCATCCCCTTCCCAAAGAACCCATCTGGGACCAACATTTCTAACTTTGCATATTTGTTTTTTAGTGAGATCACCCGCTTCCTATGTCCTGAGAGTATAACAACAGGCAAAGCTCTTCACTTTGTGGGAGAAGAAAAACTGTTTGAAACATACCAATGAAGTTTCATTTGTAATACTGGAAATTTATTTTTGTATTATTTTCATAACATGTGCTATTTATTTATTTAATATGCATAAGGGGAGTCTGAAAAGAGAAAGCTGTATAGATGGGATTTAGTTGTTAATTGATTTGGGGGCACTTATGCCTTACGACATACCCATGTTCTATACCTTTGTTTGAATTAATTACCTGGGATCAAGTTATATAAGCTTTCAAACAGTGGATGCCTTTCAGAAATTTGTATATTTTGCAGTTGTCAGACCAGGATAATCCCTAAATGCCTAGTTAAAAACAAACAAACAAAAAACAGAAAGTCAAAAATTTTTCTCCCATTTTTTTTTCAAAAGAAGTATTACATTAAAATCTCAGTTATTTTACAGTTTGGTTCATAGTGATCCCCACCTCCTGGTAATAATACCATTTTGAAATTTTTTCCACATTGTCCTCAGATTGGTCTGTGTCAAGCATAATATAAGGCAAAGGTGATGATATTTCACTTCCAAGATTAGGCTATAAAAGCACATGACTTTGATCTTGGGCAGTCTATGGAAGAGTTGCATGCTCAGGAACAGAGATCCTGGCCAATAGCCACAGAGAAACCGAGACTTGTCAATTATTTAGTGAGCATGGGCATGATATTCTCTATCTTCATTGTACCTTGAACCCAAGGTAATTGAACTACAGCCCATGCTGACATCTTGACTTCAACTTCATGAAAGATTCTGAGTCATAATTTCTCACCGAAGCTACTCCCAGATTCCCAGCTTTCAGAATCTATGGGAGATGCTTGTTTTTTTAAGCTGCTAAGTTTTTAAATAAAATTTCATGTAGCAATGATAACTAACATATTTTGAAATGCTTTCCATTGTGATCTGCCCAACAATGATACCTACATTTTGATAGAATGTGGCCATTTATAATTTTACTTATTTGATTGATCTGTATTCCTGGCTTATTTATTACTTTCTAAAGAAAATGCTGAGAAAATTTTCATCAGAAATTTGGATGAATATTTTACTCAGATGTAAGATATGTGCTTAAGAAAGTTGTTTTCTTATGTATAATCAAATTGCCATATGTTGGATATTACGAGAATTGCATATTTTTTTTTATGTTAGAAGATTTGGTATGTAGCTTGAGATATGTTCGGATGTGTAAACTCAAAGTTGCATGCAAATTAATTTAAAAAATTAAAATAAGTTGCAGTTTTCTCAGAGCTGCGTTTTCTCACACAAAATAGATACTCTAATTATTATATATTTTAACTATACATAACATATGACTAAAAATAAAATATATAAAAATATACCTTTTTATAAATTCAGTTAAATAATTTATATTCTTTTACTATACCTATAGCTGTTTACCTAAAGCCTGATATATGATTGACATTGTGCAAATTATTACAGAAAGTAATCTTTACAAGAGTCCTGCAATAGAGTTGTCATTATCCTTAGCGCCCAGGTAAGGCGACTAAGAATCAAGGGCATTAAACCATTTACATGAGGCCTGGTAGGAAATGGTACACACTTCTTAAAATTTTTTATGTTCATTTTATTTTCCAAATCCTATAACCCTTTGTTCTGTCAGTCTGAATTCATTCCAGTAAATTTCATGTTAAAACTATTTTACAATAACTTGATTTGGATGATCTGTCAGAGAATGAGCACAATCTTTTTTTTCTATAATATACTCTGTTATATCAATATTATCTTAAGAATATAATATAAATAATTCAGAGACAAGTTAGTTCAAGGAGGCAAAGCATGAAGCCATCTAATTTGTTGGATGAAAATCATGGCATGCCTATAAAGGGAGGAATCTGCATTTCTTTCGTAAATCATAAAATGATTCTTCCTCCCTCCAAGAAGTTGAGCTCCTTGTTCTCTATCCCTCTTCTAATCTGCACCTGCATTGTCAGCAGACCTTTCCTTCCTATTCCCCTCTTTGTAGCTGTAATATGAGTCCATTCAAGACTCCATGGGAATCGGACTTGGCCCAGTGGTTAGGGCGTCTGTCTACCACATGGGAGGTCCATGCTTCAAACCCGGGCCTCCTTGACCCACGTGGAGCTGGCCCATGCACAGTGCTGATGCGCGCAAAGAGTGCCCTGCCATGCAGGGGTGTCCCCGCATAGGGGAGCCCCACACACAAGGAGTGTGTCCCAAAAGGAGAGCTGCCCAGTGCGAAAGAAAGTTCAGCCTGCCCAGAAATAGCGCTGTACACATGGAGAGCTGACACAACAAGATGACACAACAAAAAGAAACACAGATTCCCATGCCACTGACAACAACAGAAGTGGACAAAGAAGAACACACAGCAAATAGACAGAGAGAACAGACAACTGGGGTGGGATGGGGGGAAGAGGAGAGAAATAAATAAATAAATAAATCTTAAAAAAAAAAAAAAGACTCCAGTACTTGGCTCACTTGCATTTTCCCTACTGCTACTCCTATTATCATGCTTATGAAGATATTCTTATCTGTTCAGTCCCCTAACCCCCTTTTACTCCATCCTGCTTTAGAAACCAGTTCACACATTTATACTCTAGACATTGGAACCACCAAAAACCCATCACATCAGAAATTTCAATTTGAAATATTCCAAAATCTGTCCTCCAATCAATGAACCTGAAGGCTTTTTCTGTATGCATACTCTAACAGGTCCTCATTTTCTTTTTTTTCCAGTTTAGATTTCTTGGTTCCTTACTTTAGCCACTCCCTTGAGACCATTAACTGCCACTCTACTTTCCCTCTGTTGTACTTTCCGGGCAAGCCTCTAGTCCCTTACTTTTTACCTGTCCCCAGGTAAGCTGAATGCCATTGGTAAAAATGAAACAACCATGCTGTCTGAACTCACTTCAAATTTAGAATCGTAACCCTCAACAAGGCTGCCACACCATTTTCACCAGAGAACTCGATTTTCACACTCATAGAAATAACTCTCTTATCCCTACTCACCTCTTAGCAATCTCCAACACCTTTCCCTCCCCTCACTCTGTATATCACCCAGCTTCATACTTTAGAGAAAAATATAGATTCACTCAGAAAAGAATGAATTTTCACTAAATCAGAAAAGAAGAAAGATACTTAGATTTTTTTCTTTCAACCGAACAAATAACCCATTTTCTCCTTTTGTGCTTTGGACACTAACCCCATTCCTTCTCAAGGACTTAAATCCTGGTCTTATCTCCTCTGTTTCCTGAATCATCAGTTTCTCCTCTATCAGATAGTTTTCATTGACATACAAATCTTCATACCAGCCATGGGAAAACCAAACAGCAACAACAACAACAAAACACCAATCTCCTGGGAAACGGACTTTGGCCCAGTGGTTAGGGCGTCCGTCTACCATATGGGAGGTCCGCGGTTCAAACCCCGGGCCTCCTTGACCCGTGTGGAGCTGGCCATGCGCAGTGCTGATGCGCGCAAGGAGTGCCTTGCCACGCAAGGGTGTCCCCCACGTTGGGGAGCCCCACGTGCAAGGAGTGCGCCTGTGAGGAGAGCCGCCCAGCGTGAGAAGAAAGAGCAGCCTGCCCAGGAATGGCGCCGCCCACACTTTCCGTGCTGCTGACGGCAACAGAAGTGGACAAAAAAATAAGACGCAGCAAATAGACACCAAGAACAGACAATCAGGGGAGGGAGTGGGGGGGGGGGGATTAAATAAATAAATAAATCTTTAAAAAAAAAGAAAAACAAAAAACACCAATCTCCCTTTTCTCTGTGTTCCCCTCCAACTCCAGATTCTTGAAACATTTTCTCTGGTACATTTTCTCTGGAGTCCATCCTTGTCCACCTTTTATACTACCTCTCAGTGTTGTCAGAGCCCCAGGGTTCTGCTCCCTGGCCTCTTCTTCTATCTAACTCCATCCCTGTAAGATCATCTCAGCCTGTCTCAGGGCTTTAAATATCACTTCTGTGCTAATGACCCTCAAAAGGCCAACTCTTTCCCTGTCCATCCTGTACTGAATGCCAGACTCCTATCTAACTTGGATTTACATCAGGCATGTAAATGCTAGCATGGCCAAAACACTTACCCACACTCCCACTCCACCCTAAGACTTTCGTTAACAGGAAAAGTCACCACATGTAGCTATTTGGAGTCTTCCTGATTGTTAAATCTTTCCTTAAATCACAATTACCACCACTCTTTATTCAGCCCAGTTGGCACCTCCAAAATGTAACTTGAGTCAAAACACTTCTCACTTTCTCCAGTGTTAAAATCTTAGTCCAAAACATCCATTATCTCTCATCTTCTAGAAGATCATAACTGTCCCACACTCTGTACTACATACTCCAGCTGGAGAAGTGATATTTCTAAAACACAAATCAGAGCATGTTAGTTCTGAGTTGTGTTTAAAATATTCCATTGTAGTTTTACCATAGATAAAATATAACATAAATATTTTCTTGTCTCCAAACTGTGCTTGCTGTTCTTTCAGATTGCAATATTCTTCTCCTAAATCTTCTGTGTTCCTTTCTGAATAGCTGAAAGAATACTAAAATGTGAATTAAATGCCTTACCTAAAGCTAGACCCGTCAGACAGACAATTTGTGGCAGCTGCTACCTTGCAATTCAAATTACCTAAATCCCATCCAACTCTTCTATCTCCATTTTAAACCATCTTTCATTTCTCAGTTGAAAACTCCAGAACACTAGCAAGGCAAGCACCTCCTCAGTTTGGACTTTCTTTGGAATTCATTTCCAAGTTCTATATCTGCTTGCTTTGAATGGTCATTTCTTTTCACCTTTTTTGTTTTGCTTTGAGATCCCTTACTCTGTTTGGGAAAGCAAGCAGCAGGAAGGAAAAGAAAACCACTCTCAACCAAACCATACATTTTGTTTTTGTTTAATTAAATGTTTGTGAAGAGTTGCTCTATTACAGGTAAAAAAGCAACTGTTATTTTTTCTTTAAGATGGCTTAGCAACTCCTGTAGTTTGCAGAATTTAAAAGTAGTGGCTTTTGTTCAAAGTGCAGCATCTCTATTAGATATTTAACTGCTTGTAACAATTCAGCTGTGGAAACGATCTCATCCCTAATGGCTGTAACATGAAAACGGCTTGCCTTGGCCAATGCAGGATACAGGCATTAATTGTGATGACTGGCTACACCTTACTGTATTGACATTCTTCTTACTGTGATTTATTGGGTACTAATTGCACATTTGTGGTATGCTAATTTCTTTTGGGAAGGATGCTCCATTTTAATTCAATGCCATGATTATAATCTCATTTATTCTTTGAGAATGACTGTCCTTCCTTCAAAACTCTTGCCTTGGTCCAATATCTTCTCTGACAGTCTTTAGCATCTTTCTGATAATCAATGGAAGAGTGCCTTGGAGAACTGAATGAAGCTGGCTTTTAGACTGGGTCTTTTCAGATGGTTGAAATTTAAAATCTGTTACATAAATTTAAGTCATACATTTCAAAGATTTAGATTTTCTAAAGGAAATGTAAGTCAAATTTTATTGAATAATGTCACTTTACAGAGGACAAATGGCAAGTGGCATTTGATTTTTCACTTCTCCTTTCATAGATTTTTTTATAGAAAAAGCAATAGTGATGGCAAATGACTTAGAAAGCTTTAAATGGAGTTCTGAACTGTAAAACTGCTTAGGATTTCACCCTGAGTGGTTGCAAGCCAAAAGACTTATAAAAAGGGGGAAGGAAACTGAGTAGGGAAGATTAAGGTAGAAAGAAACTAGAGTCAGACTACAAGACAAAAGACAATGAGGCCAAGCTTAGGAAAAGAACCAAGTTCATGGTCTTAAGATATTTAAATGCTTTTGTGGATTGCTATTAGGTAAAATTAACCACTCCCCAAGGGACAGTTAACATCAGAAAAACAGATTTTGACTCTGGATAAAATACATCATCCAATGATGTCCAAATCACTTTAATAGTTTCCAAAAAGCTTTCTTGACTTTTCCTCCCACTGAAAGAATGGATTTTAAACTTACTGATTTAGGATAAAGCAATGAAGGGATTAATTAAGCAAAGATAAAATTTGTTCCCACCATTTCAGTTCATAACGCAGGTGAGTTGAGCAACAAGAAACCAATGACAAAATACTGCGATTGGATTTTGGAGGAAAGACAAGAAGAGACATGAAAGAATCTCAAATGGAAGAATGTGTTGCTATGAACATAGATTCTCCAAAATGCCTTCATTCCTTACTCAAATTTCGTGTAGTCAACACACTATTATTGCCTGTGTCCTGGCGTGCAAAGGATTATGATAGTGCATTCTTTTCCTGAGCCAGATTCCTGAGATATAGGGACATAAAATACAACTAAATTTCCTATTACCAAGATTTCCCCCCAGTGCATTATCTTCATTATTCAAGTTATTTGTTCACATGCAGGAACAATTTATCTATATTTAGTTACACTAATTTGCTGAATTCATTTCTGTTTCAGTCCCTAAAATGTCAGAAGTTAGGAAACCTGTACAGTCATTCTGAATAGTCCTCAGCACAATGCCAGGTACAAAGGTCCTTTTTCACATTAGTCCTAAGAAATATAACAGTTTCTTTAGAAAGCTCACAGAATCTTTTCACATGAGCCAAGTTGCATACCCTAAAGGGAGAGTGAGCTTTCTTCCTTTACAATGTGTTAGAGCTTGTTTGGTGTAAAGTATAAGCTTCCATATTAATTGAAAATGGACCTTGTTTACTGGCTGCCAAGAGGAGGCCAGATGTGGGCATGGAGAGTGCTTTTGAACTTTCTGTACTGTTGGGAGAAGGAGAACTGTAGGATTTGTAAATATTAACATTATGCCTTTGCATAACATTTCTACTTCTAAAATATTTGCATAATTATCAATGTCACTTCATTCATCAGGAAAAGTGTAGGAAGACACTGAGCATTGAATAGGTAGTTGCTTTTAAAAATGACCCTTATTTTACTATTGTTAGTTCCACTAAAATAGTTGCCATTTATTAAGTGCCTACTAAGTGCCATTTACTGTGCTAGGACTTAACAATCATTTCCTTATTCATTCTTTCAATCCCAGCAGACCACCTAGTAGCACCTCTCTGACTGGAGAGCTCAACAATGTGTTTAAAACAGAGTAGGAAGCATACTTGGCCCAGTGGTTATGGCGTCCATCTACCACATGGGAGGCCCATTGTTCAAACCCCAGGCCTCCTTGACCCATGTGGAGCTGGCCCATGGGCAGTGCTGATGCATGAAAGGAGTGCCGTGCCACGCAGGGGTTTCCCTGCGTAGGGAAGCCCCACGCACAAAGAGTGCACCCCGTAAGGAGAGCTGCCCAGCGCACAAGAAAGTGCAGCCTGCCAAGGAATGGCACCGCACACACGGACAGCTGACACAGCAAGAAGATGCAACAAAACGAGACACAGATTTCCGTGCTGCTGACAACAACAGAAGTGGACAAAGAAGAACACGCAGCAGATGGACACAGAGAACAGACAAATGGGGTGGGGAGGGGGGGAAAGGGAGAGAAATTAAAAAAAAAACAAAAAACAAAACACAGGGTAGGTATTCAATCAATGTTTCAATGCATGAATAAACAATTTCCACGATTATCAATTTACAATGGAAAAACTGAAGCTTAGGGAAGTTAAATAATCTATATAAATTTACCTAGTAAGCATGTTAACCTGGGAATTAAGCTCTTGTCCCTCTGACTCTAGTGATAATTTTCTTGATCAGAAAGAAATAAAATGACTTACCTAAGGTTTGTGAAATTTGGTTACAGAGCTGAGACCAGCATTTACCCCTATATGTAGCCTCATATGACTGAGTCAATTACCAAAGGAAGATCAGAAATCGAATCTCTCAGCTCTCAGGACAAAAGTTTTTCCTATTTTCATATATTGTAAATTTTACAAAACCTCATTGACTCAAATGACCTGGAGAATAGGAAAAAGCTGCTTTAAAGTGAGCATTTTGAATGAAAGAATTTTGAATGACTAAAAAAGAAATTGGTTTTATTTCTTTAGTTTATGAAATAATCAGACTAAGTGTTGAAGCTTTTCTTTGGCTGACTCAAATAAGGAGATTTGACACTTTTCATTTAGCAGTATTTTGAGATCAAAGAGATTAAGGAGCAGGTAACTGGCTATCCAACCAGTACCAGTCTATAAAGAACACCTAAATATCACTGATATAAATCAGAAATATGAATCCAGTTAACTTTAGATTCCCCATGCAATTCCTTATAACTGATGAAACAAAGTGATTCTGCTTCAAATGATTGGATTTCATCCTTTAATGCATACTTTAAAAATTTCCAGAGACAACTTACCTCTGTTCAGGAGATTTTGTGGTGTCACCACACAAGTTATATGGTGCAAATTCATGTCCTCAATAATGATATCAGCCTGATGGTTTCCTCAAGTTGGTCATCATAGTAAGAGGAAATTCTGAAACTAAATAAGGTACACCATAATACTGGATACCAGGAATGAGCAGTGTATTTCATTATCTAGATTTCAGAGTCTTAAGCATAAATGAGCTCTCTAATTCAAAGGATCATATTCAGTAATTCAACACATCTATTCTGCTCATGTGATACATGTTAGGCATTGGGGAGTTAATGGTGAGAAAAAATACAATATATTCTATCAGAGAATTAGTTTCATCTCACTAAATACATGCTGAACCAACATGTAAAGAATTGTTGATCTGAAAGAGGGTCAAGTTATTTCCCTTTCCAATATAGCCACATTTGTTAATCTAATCCAGGTTTATATTTAAACAATATTTTCAAGCATTCAGAATACATTAAATTCTTAAGTCTGTTGCCTTTAATCGTCTTTTTTTATGGAGGCTGCTTCAAGAAGAATTGATGGAAAAACGAGAAATGTGTCAGTTTTCAATTGCAATTGTAACAAAGGACCACAAGTTTAGTGATTTAAAACGAATACACATTTATTATCTTACAGTTCTGGTGGTCGGAAACCCTAAAATGAAGGGGTTGGAGGCTCTAAGGATCCTCTACTTCCTTCCCTTTTCCAGCTACTAGAGATTAGCCTTCTTCCTTGGCTCATGATCCTTTCCTGGAATCACTCCAACCTTTTGCTGCGATCATCATTTCTCCTACTTCTGGCTCTGACCCTTCTGCTTCCCTCTTATAAGGATGTTTATGATTATATCAGGCCAAACCAAAAAGTTCAGTATAATCTCTCCATCTAAAATTTGGTTAATCTCCCCATCTCAACGTTGTTAAAGTATTTCAAGGTAAGTTCCTTTTGCCATATGTAGCAGTTTGATGTTATTGATGAATTCCAAAAAGAAATATGGATTGTGTTTATAAACTGGTCTTTTCCTCTGGGCATATTAGAGTGCTTTGGATTCAGAGGTTTTACTTTTACTTGATTAAATAATGATAGAAGCTTTGACTGGGCCACATTAGTAGGATGTAGAGCCCCCAATGCCTTGGGTGGGGGCTCAGAGAAACCACACCATAGAGAGGGAAGTTTGGAGTTTTGGTATTGGTGCCTGGGAAGTAAACACACAGAAGAAGAATACAGAACAATAGAGACAGTTGCTAGACATGGTAGAAGCCCTGGGGAGAGAGACAAAGCTATTTGCCTGATAGTCTACAGCTGGCCTTGTGGAAAGAGCACTGCAGCTGAACCCAGAGAGAAATGAGCCCTGGGAAGAGAGGAACCCAGAAAGCCTGAACCCTTGGCAGACATTGGAAGCCATCTTGCTCCAATACATGGTAACAGACTTTGGTGAGGGAAGTAATTTTTGCTTTATGGCCTGGTATCTGTAAACTCCTAACCCAAATAAATACCCTTTATAAAAACCAACCAATATCTGGTATTTTTCATCAGCACCCCTTTGGCTGACTAATACAACTGGTAAAGGCAGAGAAGTAGAATTGGTGATGTGATAGACTTTGTGTTGGAAAGAAGAAAGTACTGAAGAAACATTCAGTGGTACCTCAGTACTCATCGTTAATTGGCTCCAGGAGGCAAGACGAATATCAAAAACGATAAGTACCAAATTTTTCCCATATGGAATAATGCAGATAAATTTAATGTGTTCCCAAACCTAAGACAATGCATATTTTTAAGGCAATATGTAAAAGGATAGGACTGTATATCATTACTTTACATGAGAAATAAACCTAAAAATTAGAACATACTTAGAATAAATAAATAAAAACATTACCTGTACTGAGCAGAGTCCATGGCCTAACAGGATGGTGAGAGGAGAGTGGTGACAAGGAGAGGTTGCACGGAGTGTTGCTTGGAAGGAGAGTCACCCTCCAAGAGAACACTTGGACTTCAGGTGTTCTTTCTCTTTTCTGCCTTTTTTCAACTTACACCACAGTCTCTGACACACTTTTTGTCACCTTCACTAAAACTTTATCCAATAAAAAAGACAATTCTATCTCCTTTTCAGAATTCCTTGAAAGTGTGAAATTGTTTGGTTGTTCAATAAATTCACATTTCTGTTTGTCAGAGCTTTGTCTGGATGGTACTTCTCCATATGGTTTTGAATTGCTGCCCATTCTGTACACATTTCTTTTATCAAGGAACTGGGAACATCCTTCCTTCTCTCCTCACCTAAATAAATCTCTTCAGCCACCCCTTAATGCTACTCCCTCTGTAATTCCTGAAGCTCCTCAGTGCTGAGATCCTCATGATGTTCCTCCATTAACTCCTGAACATAAGCAGCATCAACCTTCAGACATGGATTGACCCAAAGATACAATATCCTGCACAACTGTAGCTTTTGTACCTGCAAGCTTGGGGTCAGCCTCAAATGCTTTGAAGTCTCTCTGAGTCACAGCTTCTGGCCACAACGTCTGGCCTGGCAGTGCCTTTTCCTTTTTGGTGATATGTGTTCTACTTGGCATTTTTTCCCCAAAAAACTCCAGTCTCATCACAGTTAAAAACTCGGTGGGGAATAAAACCCTCAGCCTCTATATAGTCTTGAAATCCACTGATGAATTCATCAGCAGCGTTTTTATTAGCACTTGCTGCTTTGGAGAGTAGGTATTGAAACTCTGTTGAGGTTAAGGGCCCAGCTGGCACAGGAACTGTCCAGAGATTCAAGTCTTCTGAGCATACACCAACCCCAGCACCAGCCACAGGTTCAGTAAAGGTGACAGAGGATGCATGTGTAGAGAAATCACATCTGAGTCCAACTCCATCACACTCAGGAGCACAAATTCCAAATTAGGACCCACTGGAAGGGCATTGAAGTCCAGAGCCACCTGCCATGATCATAGGACCTGGATGTCTCTGTAGCCCTCAGGAGCACTACTACCTGGGGTTGTATCTTCTTTGGCTGTCTCTGAGATCCTGATGAGATGTGCATAAGCACGACCCCTCTAATGACCTCATGACTCATTTTGAAGTCTCTTAGCCATGTAAACTCATTTGCTTTTACCATTTCCCCCTTTTATTCAAGGTCTTTTTCTAGTTGCATCACCAGCCAGTGCTTGGTAGTAATCCTTCTGCACCAGGGAGGGTCATACCTGCGAGTCATGTCCCATGCTGGGGGAAGGTAGTGCATTTATATGCTGAGTTTGACTTATAGAGTGGCTACCTTTGAGCAACATGGAGGCTCTCAGGAGGTAACTCTTAGGCACCCTGAAGCTCTAGACCAAGCTGAAATTTCAAGTACACAGGCTCATAAACATAGTCGTCAATATCAAGGGCCCATCACCAGCCTTTTTTATTGCTTCTTTATTCTTAATGATGGTGGAGACCATTGTTCTTGCATTCCCTAGCAAGATCAGTAATGCAATTACTGCTTTCATATCTGTCTATTATTTCTATTGTTTTGCTCAGTGGTGTTGTGAAGTAATTTTCTTTTCTGCTCAGTGCTATCACTGCTCATTTTCTAGGACCTATGATGAAAAAAAAATGCCAAAGTATACAAAATGACCACAAAACCTAAGACAAGACCTTGATTGGATGTGCGCAGGACAAGAAGGGTTATGTGACTAATGCATGATAATTTGTTTCAGCTGGAAAGTGTAGTGAGTCATAAGGTAACTAACGCTGTGACAAGTTCTAGTTTCTGCATTGAGTACCAAACAACTGACAAGTAACAGGACAAAATTATCACATCAAAATGCTCCAAGTACCAATTCTATGAGTCTCAAAGCAGTTGAGTACTAAGGTATGACTATATTTCAAAGTGTATAACACAATTGGAAAAGGTTGGGAATGACTAAAACCAGGATACTTACTTGTCTGAGCAGAAGTATCCATGAAGAACTAAGGCTTGGGAAAGACTGAGGCACAGAAAACTGCAAATGAGGAAATAAGATAGTACTCGGGAGTTGAGGGTATTAGTGCTATGATAAATTTCAAAGACTTGCAGGGCGTCAGTTTAGTATAAATTTGTCATTCCTAAAAACAGCTTATTATCGGGAAAAAGTATAATAATTCTGCTTGTGCCCAAGAGAGTTGGATCATAGTGCTCGAAGCCTACATATATTTAACCTCGGTGGTTTATAACTCTGACATGATATAATACATGTGATATTTACAGCACAGTGACTGGTGTATGGTTAGTGTCCAATAAATGGAAGATATCGTTTGTAGAAAGAAACCCCAAGATCTCCATTGGCATTTCCCCATAAGCCAGAGGCCAGAAGTTGCTTTTTTCCTGACCATGGTCTAGCACTCTCTACTTAAAAAGTCACCAGAAATTCTTCAGCCTCTGAAACGTCACTCTACCCAAAGCATGACTCTGACATAGGCCTTCCTAAAAATCTCTATAAAAACATTGCCCTTACTTAACCTTTATGGTCTTGTAATTCCTAGCAAATATCTCTACCCCAATCCTTACCCCTTCTCCCTCCCCTCCCCTCCTTCCAGTCTATGGAGGGAAGGAGAAGACTATAATTCAGATATTCATCTTTCAGTCTCTAAGGTGTTATAGTCATTTGATGTATTTTATTAGCTTTATTGTTAATTCTCCTCCTGGAAAGATGCGGGCGAAAACACCAGGGAACAAAGAGGACAAGAATCCAATGAGCCCTATGATCAAAGTGTAGGAAAGGTATACAATCTATTTTTATATCTTATTCCCTCTGTGGCCTGGAATAGTTGGGCAAATTATGGGAACTCAATATTGGCAAAACTGGATTCATAGTCTAGTCCAGACAGTAATGAGAATGGGTGATTTTCAACTTTTTATTTCCTAGATATTCACTTTTCTCAACTGCAAAATAGTAACAATAGTCATCTTTGCTAAAAGTTTATGAAATTAAAAGAGGTAAGAGAGTGAAAGCACCCAGCAAAATCTCTGGCAATAATAGGCTTTTGATAGAAAATTTAAGCTCTCATTTCCTTTCTGTCTTCACTCCCCATCACCACCTTCTTTGTACCAGATCCAAAAATACTTGAGAGAACATTCATAATAGAAACTCACCCAAGAGTAGAATGGGTGGACGTGAGTCTCTATTAGATATTTACAAAGAATAATGATGAGATATGAAAGCACTTATAAACCCTATTAAAGAATTTGGATTTACCCAGAGACAAAGGAAAATAATAAGTTAAGTTTATGTAAAGCAGTGACATGATCAGATGGGCAATTAAATTTGATCTAGCAATGGTGCAGGGATCAGACAGGAAGGATGTAGGATTGTAGATAAGGTGACCAGGTAGGACCCAATTTCAATAGTACCCTTAGGAAACTGTGGTGATCTGAACTAGGGCACTGAAGTGAGTATCCAAAGACCCATTTTAGGAGGTAATTTCTTTAGAATTATGTGCTTGAGAGGTTGAGGTGGTAAGGTATATTAAAGAAGTTGCTGAATAGTGATATCCACTTTTATGGCTTGGGTAATGCTGTAAATTATTGATGATATTGACTGATACAGGAATACAGGAGGAAGAGGAACAGGTATTAATATGACCTATGCATAAATTCAAACTTACTCTATATACAAGTATGCCTAATTCCCGGAAAGCCAATTAAGTGATGTAAGTTCTATAGGCTTTGAATATTCAAGGAGGATGCAGACTATATATGTTAACTGAAATTACCTGGAATGTGGGAGATATGTGTTAATTGAAGCTTACCTGGAATATAGGAGATATGTGTTATCTAATACTCAGACGAACAGTGAAAACTCTAAAAAGAACTAACAAAGAAAATCATTTTCCATAAAAGCACCGTTTGACTCCCCACTCCTATATTCTCTGTATAACAGGGACCCAAAAATCCTATGTGGGGCTCGGTTTTTATTAGGACAGTTCACCGAGCTTAGCTGACTGGCTTTTAATAAATCTTCCTTCTTAGATTTTCATATCCTGGCCTTCAATACTGGGAACACCTGACTTCTTTCTGCTATAACAGTATAAGGAGAAACAGGATTGGTAAAATTTTGGGCACATTAGATCCATGAGCATAATAAACCAAAGATGAGCTTTCAAGTTGTGCAATGATGACATACTAAACTCACGGCAGTACCTCCACCATTTGTGTGGAGAAACTAAAATAAAACCACGTATAAACTACAATTTTGTAGATTTAATCTTCAAGGAAACAAGAATAAGTGTGTTGATATCCAAAGTATAAACTAATACTATTTTCTAACTGATAATGTGTACAAAGTAGATAGGTAGGTTCTGCCACTATGAAATAAAAGGGGACAGTGGATGACAATGACAACTCAGAGTACAGCTGCATTCTATTATTTCTCATCCTTGTAAAGAGAAGACTTTGATTCCTTTGCAGAGTTCAGCAACTTTGTTTGTAAATAAATTTTCCTTACTAGGTTCTATAATTGTTCTCTTTCACAGCCACCAACCTTAATCTGACTTCCACCATTATCCTTTTTCTTACAATGTCATGGTCCCTAGTCATTCTCTGGAGTTAGCAGGACCCTCTAGTTGCATGTTTAAAAGTTTCCACTAAATTATTGTTCTCCAAATGCATTAGACGACTATAAAGTTCAATATTGTGGTTTTTCTTAGCCATTGGGAGAAAAATGCATTTTTCTTTTCAAATGGGGATTTCTTTGTTACCATTTTCTGCTCTGAAATGTTAAAACAAATCTATAGTTGTTTTCTTTTCTTTTTTCTCTTACTCATATTCCCTTTTCATAGAAGGAGGCATATAGAATTATGAATAATATTGTAATCCCATCTGGAACCAGAAGAGAAACATGGTTTCTATTAGAGTTTATTGCACTTTTATTCCTTTCTTTAAAAAATAAGCCAAACAATGGAACCCCTGGAGGCTCAAATCTCTCTCTTTATAATTGTAGGCAACCTAAATTGTAGGACAAGCTTTCCCTGACAGCATGCTTCTTTATAACATTTTCTCTATGTTGCTTCTCTGAGAATGTGTTTATAATGGCTGCTTTAAGTTTGGAAGGTGCTCACTCTGTGTGGTTGAGTGAGTGTAGTCATGTTTTGGTCCATAGAGAAATCCCTAAAAATTCATTGTGCCTGTTATACATGCTGGATACTTTCAGTTTGTGTGTTGATATGCAGTAGTTAATAGAAATTGTGTAGGACCTTTTATTAAATAAGCCTTATTTTTAAGATCTTGTAATCTCATATTACATTAATCAAAGTGATTAAGACTTTCTCACACAACTGCATACCTTTTATTCATCCATTCATTTCTTTATTCATTCTTCTGATCATGCATTTATTCTAAAACATGCATGTACTTTTTCCCTTTTCCATGAAAAATTAATGCTACTAGGAATCAGGAGACCTGGTTTATAGACTAGGCTCTACCATTGATTTATAATAGGACCTTGGGAAAAATGATTTCTGTTTCTTGCTTTCAGTTGTACAGTGGGATTATTAACTATTCCACACAACTCTCAGAGTTGTACTGATAGTGGAATTCAACCCTAAGTGATCTGAAGTATATAAAGGATAAGATGTATGAGGCCATCATGTTTTTATTTACCACATTCCAGGCAGGGAATTAGAGATCGTAAATATATTCATTGATTCCTAAGATCACCATATGAAGGGTATACTGTCTTGCTCTTATGTTTCTGATGAGAAACTGAGGCCTTGACAATTTAGGTAACTTGTCCACAGTACATAGATTTGTAAATGAGAGATTCATGATTTAGACCTGAGTCAGTCTAAATCCAGAGCCCAGGCCCCTTCCCTTCTACCGCATCCACAGCATTGGAAATGATGTGGTTTTAGAAGCACTATACTCTTCAATCTGCCTGTGCAGATTACCTTGTCAGCTCCAGGGGTGGTGACATTGTTGAAGGCTTAGCTCAATCACAGGGCATTATTCTTTGGGGTAATTTAATTTTGCTCTCATTGGGGCTCCCACAGAGTCATGTTATTTTTAAGACTAGGCTAAAAGTACACATGGTATCTAATACTAACCTTCCCTTCAAATGTACCTGATCCATTGGCCAGACCTGCTAAAGTCATGCTTATGATCAACACAGTGGCAAATAAGGCAATGTTCTTCCCTCCTTGTCTATTGTCTCCGTAAGCTCAGTAAGTACAGGACTTAGGTCCACCAGGGTTAACACTGTATCCTCAAGCCTAGAAAAGAGCTAGAATGATATTCATTGTTCTATTGTTAAACAAATGAAGTAACCATCACTTCAGTAGTTATGCCTTTTTCTATCTCCTTCCCAATATCTTGGTCGCCATGGTAAAAAATACTACTCTGTGATACTAGTCTGACTATCTACTATTGCTTTCGTTTACATATGTTTTCCCCAGTGGGATGTAAATTATCTGATGGTGACGACTCTATCTGATTTTATCTGAAGTATCCAGCAACTGTGCTGGATAAATAAATAAATAATAAATATTTGTTGAATTAATTTAAGAATGAAAAATTATTTCAATTCATCAAAGAGTTTCAAAGTTTTCCATTCATTTTGATAGGTACTAGAGAATGTCTTGGCTTCAAGGTGTTTATAACTGAATTTGAATCTAATATAGCATCTGATTATTAAGGTATTGTCTCTCGGCTCCAAACCCACTCTTCTATTTTCTTCTTTATGAAGCTGGGGGTTACCCTTTTACAAAATAAATTTCTGTTTGCATCTAATTTCCTGCGATTTTTTTTTTTTCTGTCCCAAGGGTATATTAGGGGGAGTAGAAGGCAGGAAAAAGGGGGGAAAAAATCAAATTTCCCTTTATAGCCTTCCTTCTGTTTCTGGCAGTGTTGTCTTAAGAAAACAAGCTAGCACAGCGTTCTGTTTCAACACTTGATGTCTTCCAGCACATACACACACAGCTCAGAGTTGTCAGCTCCAAAGATGGTTCCTATTCTTCAGAACCCAGTGATGGACTTTGCAGGACCCACCTTTGATCTTCTAGTTTATGATAACCCCAACTCCAATCCAATCAATTGGCTTTCAAAATGGGGGTTGAAATTAGATAGAGCCATAGACGATGCCAGCATGGGGAGGAACAGCAGAATGGGACTTAATTTTTTCATATTTTATTCATGAAGCCAAGAGCCAGAATTATAAAGGTGAACAAGATTTGGTAATAGCCCCCAAGGAACTCTCAATAGTAAGATTCAGTTAATAAAAATAAAAAATAAAAATAATTGATGGTATTATGTGGTATGCTGGGGACAATACAACAGAACAAGATAGTATATTTTGTTAGAAAATTCTATATACTCTCCCAATTTCTCCAAGTTTGTCCTATAGTACTCCTAATGGCATCTCCTCTTCCAAAATATTGGTCAGGAGAATGACAAAGCTACTATTGTCCCCATTTAGAATGCCTTCTCTATTAAAGAATTTAAAAAATCCTTTTCTGAATATTTTATCCCAATCTATTTTTAATGATTCAACATGTAATGTTTCTGGAGTCTACATTTTTGGCAAAATAAACATTCATAATTAGACATTAGAAATAATTTTGTTATTGCATTTCTTTTACTCTGCTCAGCATTTTTCCCACTAAGTTCAAAAACAATTAGAAAATATATCCAACTCTTTTGCTTTCAGACACTAGGGAGATAAATTTCCACTGTTTTGTTAATGAATTTTGTTCTCTCTTGTGACCTTGATGTCAAGACCAATAATCTCTCATTTTTCAGCATACCCCGGGGACTTGACCACAGCCCTGAGTCCTTTGGAGGTCAATGGGGTCTCCATGCTTGACAGAGAAATTCTCTGCCTAAAGAAGGGTGAGAAATGGGTACAAAAGATGGAATCATTTTTAATATCTTAACTTATTAAATAGGTTATTAACAAAGAAATAACCTAGCTACAATTGATATTACAAATAACATATTCTCATGATACAATATATTTGCTTTTTTCCTGATTTCCACAAGAGTGATACATTATTTTCAGTGAAACCTAGCAAGAAGCTCCCTTAATGAACTTTAAATATCTTATTTTAAGCCACAACTCTCATATGTAAATTTATCTTCTAATTGTTCATAATTTTGTCATTTATTAAGACTAATTTCTCAAAGTTCCTTTCTTGTAGTTCCTTCGGTATGTTAAAATATTATTTTGAAAATCATTTAATTTACATAAATGTGGTATATGTAGAAAGTGTTATGATCATTTATTTTAAATATACCTAATAAATTCAAAATATTATTTACTCCTAAAATTCTTTGTAAATAATTTATTGCCCATTTTTCATTAAAAAGTCTGTCCCATATAGTGCATGGAAACATAGTGAAGAAGTAGTAAAATTTCAAACATAAAATACAAGCATCTCTACTGAGTAATAAAATACTTATCTATTGCTTTCATTCAGTTCAAGGCATTTAATCAACATGCAATCTGTTTCTGATGACCTTCTATGTGCCAGCTAAATGCTAGAGATAAAAAGATAATGCCTGGCTCATACCTTAGAGAAACCCAAAGTCAACCTGGGAGACAGACATGGATACATGGGAAATAATTATGCTAGTTGACATCTTGAAAGTGATTAGGTAACCTGACACAGCCCGATAGACTTCAGTATTATTTATCATTCATTCATACAGAAATGCATATAGAAAGTGCTTCCTATATGCAAGGTACTATTTAAGCACTGGGGATGTAATACAGAACAGAATAAATGGACTCATTCATGTGTAGAATGCATGGACTGGAGTGGGGAGAGAGATCTTAACCTAGTAATTCTATACTCTTTATTTAACTTTAAATAAATTTTGTTCTGTAGAACACTTTTAGGTATACAGAAAAATTGCAAAGGTAGTATACAGCATTCCTATGTACCCCCTCCCAGTTTCCCTTTTTATGAACATCTTATATTAAGATAGAATATTTGTTAAAATTAATGGACCAATACTGATACTTTATTATTAACAGAAGTCTGTGTTTATTTTTTTAAATAACCAATTATTTTCATTAAAAAAGAATATGTAGCATGATTTGAGAAAGGATAGGAGCCCCTGACTTCATGTTACAAAATTGAGAAGATTGTCATTGACAATTGGAAATGTATACTAAGTTCTGAGAGATGAGCAGGAATTGGCTAAAAAAAAAAGGGAGGGAGTATGATCACTTCAGTTACAAGGACCAGCATGTGCTAGTCTCTGGAAATGAGAAACAGAACCTGGTTCTGTTGGGGTTTTAAGAAAGACAGTGCAGGGGGACATAGCATGAGATGATATCAGGGTGGCTGGAGCAAGACCACATAAGCCTTAAAAAATCATGTTAAGGATTTTGGCGTTTCTCCTAAGAATGCTGGACTTAAGTGTCGGGATGATGTAATTGTTATCGCCACATTTAAAGGACCTTATTTGGAATGTATGATGACCTATCTCCCAGTGTTATCAGAGTTAGACTCCTTTATAATTGTCCCACACATGGTTCCTCTGCCCCTTTTATTTGAACCTATAATTAGCACTATACCTGTTAAATATATGTCTCAGAGACTTAAATCTTCTGGCTATTCTTATACTGGTTGAGCCCTGAATCTCAGCAGAGTTGAAGTCAACACCTACTCTCCAGTTTATTGGAATCACGCAGGACAACTAACAAAAGCATGATGAAGGACAACACCCATCCCCCAACACAGAGAGAATCTACAACTGCAAGTAAGATAGCTCCATCCATTTGCCCCATGGGATCTAAACCCCTCTGGATCAGAAGCAGAGTGGACATTACCAACTCAAAATCCTCAAAATTGAGGATTTAGCAAACTTAAGGGTGGAATGCAACTATAGACCAAAGTAGACTTTATTATTTCAATAATGGAAGAACTTGTAACATTGATATAAAGACAGTGGGGAAGCAGATATGGCTCAACTGATAGAGCATCTGCCTACCACGTGGGAGGTTCAGGGTCCAAACTTTGGGCCTCCTGACCTGTGTGGTGAGCTGGCCTATGCGCAATGCTGAGGCGCACAAGGAGTACTGTGCCACTCAGGGGTGTCCCCCATGTAGGGGAGCCCCACACGCAAGGACTGCACTCTGTGAGGAGAACCGCCCCCCACAAAAAAGCACAGCCTGCCCAGGAGTGGCACCGCACACACAGAGAGCCAGAGAGCTGATGCAGCAAGATGATATAACAAAAGGAGACACAGATTCCCAGTGCTGCTGACAAGAATGCAAGCAGACACAGAAGAAAACACAGCGAATGAACATAGAGAGCAGACAACAGGGGGAGAGAGGAAGGGGAGAGAAAGAAATAAAAAGTAAAACTTAAAATAAATAAATAAATAAATAAAGACAGTGGCCACCAGAAGTTCTTAGGAAAGAGAGAGGGATGAATAGGTGTAATGTAGGGGCATTTGGAGGACATTGAAATTGCTCTGTATGATATTGAAATGACAGATACAAGCCATTATGCATTTTGTCAAAACCTATAAAATTGCTTGGTACACAGTGTAAACAGTAATGTACAGTGTAAACTATAGACCATGGTTAGGAGAAACACTTCAGTATGTGTTCATCAATTGTAACATATGTACTATGCTAATGAAAGTTGTTGTTAATGGGGAAGAGTGTGAGAGCAGAAGGGGGTGGGATGTGTGGCAGTCCACTATTTTCCATGTAACATTTATGTAATCTAAAGTTTATTTACAAATAAAGGGAAAATAATTAAATAAATATCCAAGCTGCAATTAACAAGTGGGTAAATTAATATAGGCTATGGTGTCTACTTCACATATGTTATGTTGGTTCAGATAAACTCTAGTTGCTAGTCATGGTTCTCTCAACCCCAAAGGTGATGTGGTTTCTACAGCAGGTATAGATCAAAGATCAACAGAGGTATTCACACTAGTTCTAAAGCAATCCTCTCGAAATAATAAAATTTATAAAGTCATTTCTTCAACAACAGGCGATGCAGACACCCTCGGGCAGTAAAATTTACAGACCTACATGAAAAATATAGACTTTCTGACCCCAACCAGCCACATCTAGCATGTGCTTCCAGTGGTTAAACAGTCATCTCCCTGAGTGCTTCCTAAATTATTGCTCTTGTGGATCATTTAATAGTGCTACAAAGGCACTATTGCTAAACAGGATTGCTAAACAGAGGATAGGTTTTTAGCTGTGACCCCAGGTAAGAAGTGATTCCTCCTGCTTTGAAAGAATTAGAATGCTTTTCTCACTATATAGCACTATGCAAAGAGTGATTATGGTAGAGAGAAGATACTGAGAGAGAAAACACAAGTTCATGAGTGTTAGAGGTTTGCAATAATTACTAAGCTGTAGCTCAATTCCCCCCTGATATGCATTGGGGAAAGGCTAACCCCCTCCCCCATAAGCCTACGTGTCTAAGGGCACAGCACTTTCCCACAGGTTAAACAAAGAAACCACTTAGTGATGGGAGTAAAGGGAGGTGGAGACCTTCACTATCTGCATATCAGAGGGAGAAGTAAACTTCAGTATCTGCATATCAAAGGGACATAAAGAAACCCTTTACTCCCTACAGATCAAAGAAACACTTGCTCCTCCAGCATTCCAAGTAAACCTAACTCCCTAGCCCACTACCGTCTAGCCATACAAGGGAAAGTTTTCACCTCCAGGGCTTCCTATTGGCCCCTACACCTCACTTGGACCCTCAACCTCTCCCACCAACTATCATTTCCCCGCCTAGGAAAGTTCTGTATAAATTCAAATCCCCCCTTCTGGGAGTAGGCTGAAGTCTCTCTTCAGACCCCCACTATGATGGTGGAGGGCTGAAGTCTGTTCTTCAGACCCCCTTTGTTGGGAAAGCTTCTCAGTAAATTCTCTGCCTGTGGTCCTATCAGTCTCCCTGTCCCAGTGAGCACCATTTTTCTTCAACATTGAGAAAGGCAATGTTTTGCAAAAGTATTGAGGGAAGGCATATTCTTCCTTAGAAATCAATTTACAAAGCCTTGGGATATAAAGGCAGTGAATAGAGCAAGTATCAACAAAGGTAAGAGATTCCAATAATCAGCATGAGTACTGAAGCAAACACCAGTCTTTGTGGACAAGCTGCTATGGGTTTGACAGAGAATGATGTTAAGGACAATGAAAAAGAAAAGCTCAGTCTGAAAATAGAAAAAAAAATTGCATAAATTATAAGGAGTAAGCAGAGCTAATATCTGAGTCTCATATTACAGTGTAGAACGTAGATACTGTTCTCATTTTCAAGTAGGTTTCAGCCATTCTCAGTCCATGATTTACATCTCACGGAGATCCTACTTCAGAAGTGCCAGGTGTTGGTATATGCACAGTCGCATCCTTCCCCACAATCCCTGCCCCCAGCTTTCTAGCACAAGAGTAGAGATGTGAGTATATTTAATCATAGAAAAACTCACTCGTATTTACTTATCCTTTTTAATAATAATGCATGTGACAGGTAGAAAATTTTTAAAATACAAATATGTATAAGAAAAATAGTTAAAATTACCTATAACCTACCCTTCTAGAAATAACCATTGTTAATATTTTGTAGATAGATCAACAGAAAGCTAGGCAGTGAAATGGTATAATTACCATATAGTCAGTTCCCCATCCTAACCCCCTATGCGCACATCCACATGTTCATAGGGAATATATAAAGAGCTCAATAGTAAAAAATTTAACTTAAAGTACAGAAGTTGTTTTGAAACCTCTGTCCTATGTCTCTCTTTCTCTCCCCTCCCCCCTATATATGTATATTAACAGAAACATATTTAGATAGGGGACACTTTGACCCATGGTTCACCTACCTCACCTATTCCCAATGAAGTGTTTCTGGAGTAGCACATTTAGGAGGAAATTTTATACATATAATAATGGGGTTATTGAGATTCATATTTAATCCACAGTCATGCATGTATATTAAAAATACCTAGCTTTTGGAAAAGCATCAGCTAAAAGTGCCATTTAGAGAAAAATGCATAAGTACACACTGTAGACTCCACAACAAACTAAAGTACATACTTGTAGTATGTACAAATTAAAATGCAAGAAGAGAAGCAGTTAAAGATAACCAATTCAGGACACCATATTCCTGGAAATCCCTCTGTGCTCAAGCCAGATGGAGGACTTACAGTATTTCCCATCTTAATGTGGCAGCCAGACTTTTGAGCAAAATACTTATTGTCTTTAATAAACTCTTTTATCTGGCTATTTCCAAATCTTAGTAAGGTTTAGCAACTCATTTTATTACTAATCAAGAAATAGTATATTGTATATTGGGCGTAATTGTTCCGTATATATTCATGAATTGTAACAATCTCCCCAGTTTTCACTTTAATAATTTGATCAGGTGAAAATAAGTCAAATCCTTATTATTTGTAACATACACCTAACTGCCTTCTCATATGGACACAGGTAAGTAATCGGCAACTAGAAAAGAGTAGAAAGAAAAAAACAGCTTTCTGTAGGTTCATAACATGGAAGGGTGCACAATATAGAGACATGGGCTAGTCTCTTCTCAAAAATTAATAGTACAAAGTTTCTAATCATTATAGACTGAAAATTTTAAAATTGCTACATCCTCTTTCCTTGCTGTGCTTTCTCATGTTTACATAGATATTTTTTATTGAAATACCATATATCATTGAATTACTTCTATATCAGCCTATTAGTGAGATTTTTTCAATAGTGAGATTTTTAATCATGTCTTAAGAATGTGTAGCATTTCAGATGTAAAAGACAGATCAGTTAGGATCATAGGACAATATCAAATTTGCATTGTTACCCATTCAGTTTTTTCTGCAGAGAATGACTAAAACAGACTCATAATTGAATCACATCTTCTATCCATTTATTACGTCTTGTTTAATTTCTCTCAGCATTATTTTATAATTTTCAAGGGGTAGGTTTTTAAATATTTTGTCAAATATACCCTGGAATGTTTCATAATTTTGATGTTGTGCAAATATTATTCTTTATCTCAATTTACAATTGTTAGTTGCTACAATCAGAAATACATTTCAATTTATTTCTATATATTGACCTTATAGTCTCATAAAATGAATTGGGAAACATTCCTTCTTAAATTTTCTGGAAGAATTTGCACATAATTGGTATTTTATCTTCCTTAAATGTTCAGTGGAATTCGCTATTGAAACCATCTGGGGCTGTAGTTTTCTTTGTGGGAAGATTTTTAACTATAAATGCACTTTCTTAAATGCATAGTGGGCTCTGTATGTTATCTATTTCTTTCTTAGTAGAGTTACCTCTTAATTCTAGTTTTTCTGTTTCCCATGTCATTGATTTCTGCTATGATCTTTACTTCCTGTCTTCTGCTTACTTTGGCTTTCATTTTCTTTTCTCTTTCTACTATCTTTTGGTTGAAGTTAAGGTCATTGATTTTAGACTTTTCCTCTTTTCTAATATAGGCAGAAAAGTAATGTTTTCTGCCTTAATTCGAAAATTTTAGGGGTGTGACCTCTGTCAAATAAGTTGAGCTCCATGGGTCATATTTTCCTTATCTGTCAAATGGGAATAATAATCTTTGTCTAATCAAACTCACCAAAATTACCTGGCCAAACTCTCAAGAATCAAATTACAATAATATATGGCTAAAAAGGTATACAATATTATTTTCATATGGTAATTCCTCACTGTTCTAATTAACTTTTTAAGATTTTTATAAATCAAATTGAGCATGGGATTTTCAATCTAATTTTTATGCATTTAGCTTTCTAGAAAGCTTTAAGATACAATGCACTGAGTTTCATCAGCTACGATGCCCAGGGGACATTATTGGTCTATCCCTTTATATTTCTTTCTAAGAAGTTGGCTTTATATTGTGTGAAGAAATCTTCTCTCTTGCTTTTCTTTTGAAGTGTTTTTAGGAGCAGGTGGCATAGCTTTAGTGGGAGTCTCTCTCCCTTGAGGCAGGTCTGGTATTGATCAGCACAGAAATGAATGTCCTGCTTTCGACAATCCCCATATCGATTATCTGCCTACTTCGCCAATTAAAACAGACAGAGAATTGTATGTTTTACCTTAGGGTTCAGTTTTGGACCAGGCAACTATGCTGTCTTTTAAATTTGCCTTTGATCCCGAATCAGATCCCCTAAGGGCTTTGCCTTCATTGTTTCTAAATGCGTGGAGTTTTCTTAACAGATGACTTTCAAATATCTATCTTGGATGGTTGGCAAAAAAAGAAGAATGAGAAATCCATGGTCATGTCTGAGTAAACCATGAAATACAATAACTTGAAAAAATGTATTTCAAAAATTTGAAAAAACAAAACCCCACATTCAGTAACAATAGGTTAAAGGATAAAGGTAAACCCATTACTCTTTATTTCATTTAATAAATATTTATTCACTGCATACCAGCCTGGCATTGTTTATACCACCATGCATACAGTGGTGACCAAGATAAGCATGGCACTTGGGTCCTCATTATCCCAGATGATTAAGTAGCTCATTTGGCTTGACTTTGACCCTTTTGACAGTCCAACAACTTAATTGGGAGTGACTGACACACCTGTATAACTTTTCATTTTGGCTCCAGAAAGAGTTAGTTGTTCATTTATTATGCTAAATTTGAAAGTTACCAAAAAGAAAAGACAGTATCCTTTCCCTCAGAATGCTCACAATCTTTTGAGAAAAGAGCCATACTCTGCTCAGTCCACAATTTATAGTTTATAAAACTGCATTGGTAGAATACAAAAGTGTACATGCATTCTGCTAGGTTTGTGGGGGTTCTTTGACCTCATGAGTATCCTGGGGCAAGGCTGAACGGTATCCTTATGTGGTGATAAGACAGATAAGCCCTGAAGTTTTGAAATTCAAGCAAGACCTTGAGGTCCCACTAAATCTTTGTATGAGCACAGCCATTCTCAAGTTGCTGTGCTAGAGTTGGGCCTTTTATCCATCACAGTAGCATTTCCTTGCCACATCCTGCCCTCTCAGTCATGAAGGTAAAGAAACTGTGCTTCAAGAGGATCTCCAACCCTTTTCTTGACATCTTTTCAAGCAAATATGCAACCCTAAGCTTTTTCTATATAGAAAACCTGGAGCTCCTAGAATACTCCCATTTCCCTTTATGGATTTCCTTTCATTTTATCTCTTTTATGACAAAATAATATATCCTGGCCCTTGCACAAAGGATTATCTTCAGGCTTTTTCCTGAAGCAAAAAGGTAGTACTTCACACTCCTTGACCATGAAAGCCCCCTCTTCTTTCACTTCTGGAAAAGGACACTGAAGACTTTTACTTCAGCCAAACAAAGCAAAATAAAAATTGAGTATCCTACAGGTAACCCTAAAACCAAGTCTTTGGAGGAATACTCAATATCTGCAGTTTAATCCATTGCCTATTAATGGACATTAGGGGCATAAGGATTTAATCATTGCTCAAAGAGTCAGAACAGGTTAGAACTGAGTATTAAAGGATGCAAAGAGTAAACTGTTGGAAAGAATTTATTTTAGGCAGAGAAAGTAAAAGGAAGATATTTCCATTCCTCAACATTCTGTCATCAGTGAGTTAGCTACTCCATCGTAACATCATAAGTAGAGGAAATCTAAGAATCAGTTCCTCACGCAGCTAACCTGAGTGACAAGAACAGGAAATAGACTATCTTGTCTGTGGTCCTTTGCAAGAATGGGGAAGAAAGGAGCCTTCTTGGAAGTTCCCCTAGAAGACTCTCCTTCATTCTCATTGACAAGAACAATATCACATGCCCATTTATAAACCAGTTACCTTCAAGGGCTATCCTTAGCTTAGATAAATGCTTTTTAGAGCAGTAATTTTTCCCACAAGGGATATTTGGCAATGGTCTGGGGTAGGAACACAGGGGTTCTGACATCCAGTGAGCAGAAGTCAGAAATACTATTAAATATCCTGCAGTGAGCAGGATGACCTCTCACCTCCCTACTCAAAGACCTATCCTGACCAAATATCAATAGTGTGAGGTTTAAAATCCGTGCTCTTCGTCAATCGTAGACATTCTCACAGATTCTTTGAGTTTTGTATTTCTTAAATGTATATTTAACACTAATGATATACTGGTCATACCACAATAAATATAATCCTTGCATTCCATAAAAGGTGTGACAAAGAAGCCAGAGAGAGTCATCAGCCCCAAAGAGGCCTCTGGGCTACATGAAGAAAGATACAAGATGACCAAAGTGAACCGTTATCTGAGACCAGATTCCCATCTATTGTTTGCCAGGAAACTACATGCCCCTCTGCAACTCTAGGGAAGCATGATGAGGCTGCTGAGGATGCATCCGGTCTTTTCCAGGCAGATACACTGTACTGCACGTCCATTCCTCTCATACCGAGACTTACAATGCAGCAAGGCAGGGATGGTGGTAGACTTGAGACTTGTCATTTTTCATATTGGTCTCAGAATAATAAACATCTCCACTGCTCTCAGATTTTAGCACTCATTTGGGTGTTGTATCTTTCCCACATTTCAAATTTGGATTTTGACTCCATGGAAACTGAAGAGTGGAAATAAAATCACTCCCAACAGATAGGGCATCCACCTACCACATGGGAGGTCCAGGGTTCCGGGCCTCCTGACCCATATGATGAGCTGGTCCACGCGCAGTGCTGATGTGCGCAAGGAGTGCCCTGCCACGCAAGGGTGCCCCCGCATAAGGGAACCCCACGCGCAAGAAGTGCTCCCCAGTAAGGAGAGCCACTCAGCATGAAAAAAGTGCAGCTTGTCCAGGAGTGGCGCCGCACAGGAGAGAGCTTACGCAGCAAGACGATGCAACGAAAAGAGACACAGATTCCTGGTGCCACTGACGGGAATGCAAGTGAACCCAGAAGAACACACAGTGAATGGACACAGAGAGCAGACATCTGGGTGGGGGGAAGGGAAGGGGAGAGAAATAAAAAAATAAATAAATTTTTTAAAAAAGCACTCTACTAGGCATCTGCACAAAAGGATGTGCACAAAAGCCACATCAGCATTTAAATCTTTTGCTCTCTTTTATAACCCAGCCTCTTAATGCCAGCCCATGGGAAATTTTTCTAATCAGAACTTTGTCCTTTCTCCCAGAAAGCATCAAAGGTTAAGAAATTCCTCCATCCCTTTGTTTTTCAGATAGGACTAAAGGACCACCTTATCCTCCTAAGTCCCCAAATAAGACTGGTCTCCGGCTTTCCCCATGACTCCCTTGTTTATTTGTCTTTATTCAAGTCCAGGTCTCCATTTTTTTGACACTCCTCATTCATGAGCAACCTTCCTATTGCAATAGCCTAAATAAGATTTTCTCTTTAATTGCTCAGTGCATTTTGTCTTTCTACCTGGACGAGGGGAAGAATGTCTATTAATGATCAAGTATTCTTTGATACCTATTGTTTACGATACAAATTTTATGCCTTGAGGCATTCAGGCCTCTGTATTTCAATGCTAAAAAAAAAACTAAAATTCTTCCTTTCCTATGAAATGTGTGCTAAGAACTGAAAAGTCAATTTTAAACTAAATTATGAAGCTTTGTGTCTGTTGCATGTCTTTTTGCATGTCTTTCTCTGTGCATGTCTGTTGTTACTTTCCTAACTGCATGGAGGAAAGTGTAGATTCCCATTCCAGTTGCATAAAAAAATATGAGTCAAAATAAAAAGATACTGAGGTTAATATTTTTAAAATATTTTCTATCATATGAAGGTTTAATGAGGTAATGTATGTGAGGCACTCAGAGCAGTTTCTGGTATATAAGAGGTGCCTAATAAATTGAACTTTTATTATTAACATGACCAATATCATTGGCTTTGTGGAATTTTTCAGTTGTTGGGTAATTTTTAGTAATTTAATTTCAGTGACAGTCTCTTTTACTGCTTTTACTTTATTTTCAAACTTTTACTTTATTCAAGGAGTTTTGATTATAAACTAGTATAATCACCTAAAACGGATTTGGTAGGAGAGACATGTTTAAAAGTCTAAATATAATCTTCCCAGGGCTTTTGGTTTATCCTCAGAAAGAAAAGCATAATGTAGGAGGGGAAAAGGATTACTATTCAGGAAGCTATAATGCCAATTTCAGGAATTAACAAAAAAAATTTGCAAGTGACAGAAGTTTGAAAAAATTCTTAAGTAAAGCTTTTGTGTGGCCTCTGGCTTAGAACACAAAATCTGGAGGAAATTACTACTGGAATAAACAATATGATCTAAGCATTGTTGGACCTAGTCTGAGAAATTAGAAGGTAATATAGTCAATAATGAATCTATCAGGGCAAAAAATAGTTGGTACTATTAAGGAAAGGAAATATGTTGAAGAGTAATCTAGATTTTACAGTGTTTTAAGAATCTTCCTGGAATATACTTCTTATTATAAATGATTATAAAGTTGAATCCACCAATATTTTGCTTATTTCAGCATTATTACTTATGTAATGGGAAGTATAGATATGTATTGACAGTGGTCGAAGTACAGGCATATATACATGTACATTCTGACTCTTAAATATATTTTTTCTGAGAAAAGATTTTCTGAAAGCATGAGTAGCACTCTACTCTTCACAAACTATAAAATAATTTTCCAAAAAAAGAGAAATTATATCACTCTATTATATTTATAAATGGCACAGTATTACATAGTCCAATAGATAAAAATCAGACCTCAAAGTGGCATTGTAAAGATTTTAAGGGCATTCTATTACACAAGGTTGGAATGGAAGTAAAAGGAAGAGTTAGAGGAAAGAAAACAATAGATTAGAATAGACCTAATTGCTATTCTTTTTTGAAAACTTTGTTTAAAAGGTTTAGACTTTTATATGGGCTAAATTATAACTGCAGGGGGAAATTTGTGTTTCAAGGGAAGTCTACGCATTGTCTAAATCACACACTTCAGGGTTACCTGACTCTGGTTTTTGGAAAGCTACTTCTTCTCTGTTAATTGTGGATAACCAAGAGGAAGACAAAATAACTCTTTCCTGTGGACACACAAATATGTTCTACCCAGTGAGGGTTCACTTGACTTTCCTTGAAGGTTCATTTCACCATTCATTTCTCCATGTAAATGGGTGCTTCTTTGATTTCTTTGAACTACTTCTAACATCTGTCTGGTTCCCTCATTTAATTAGTGAGTTCAATAAAATCTTTAATACGCGTTAATTTTATAGCTTTAAAAAAGTTGTGAATTAGCCTGTTTTTAAAAAAGTATCCTTTAACCTGACATTTGCAGACACTTGTTGAATAATGCAGCTCAATTCATTTCATCAGTCCGGGGAAGAGTTATTTAATCATGCAATTATTTTTTGTACACCTACTATATGTGCAGTAGTAAGTTCCCTGCTAAAGAATAAAGAGATAAGAGTCGATTACTAAAACATGCCTCAGGTAAGAAACTGAAAAGCTTAATCTAGTGGAAAGATTTGACTTCTAGTAGTTTCTTACAATAAAGGACTTCATAACCTCATAAATAAAGCACTATGAGAACCAAAAGGGAAGAAAAAGGACTCCACATTCAGAATCAAGAAGTGTGTTTTTGGTGTAGCAGTTTGATATTGTTATGAATTCCAAAAACAGATATTGGATTATGTTTGTAATCTGATCTGTACCTGGGTGTGACTGAATTGTGATTAGGGCTTTGATTGGGCCACGTCATTAGGGTGTTGACTCCCCAACCCTTGGTGGCAGGGAACTCACAGATAAAAAGCATGGCAAAAGACAGAGTTGACGTTCTTAATGCTGGAGTTTTGATGTTAGAGTTTGATGCTGAAGTCTTAAGCTGGAGCCCTGGGGAAAGAGACAGAGCTGTTCGCCTGATAGTCTATAACTGACCTTGTGGAGAGAGGCAAAGCCTAGAGAGTCTCATAGTCTACAGCTGACCTTGTGGAGAAAATAGAGGAGATGAGCCCAGAGGAACCCAGGAAGCCTTAACCCTCACAGACGTCGGCAGCCATCTTACTCCAACACGTGAAAATAGACTTTGGTGAGGGAAGTAACTTATGCTCTATGGCCTGGTATCTGTAAGCTCCTACCTCAAATAAATACCCTTTATAAAAACCACCAATTTCTGGTATTTTGCATCAGCACCCCTTTGGCTGACTAACTAACTGGGCTTTTTGGACACCAGGTTTTGGAAGAAGGGTAGGATTTTAGGAAGCAGTAATTAGAGGAAGGATAATGCAGGTAACAGAAGCAATGTGAGAAAGGTCCAGAGTTGGGGGTTGGAAAGCAGAGTATGCTCAGAGAAAAATGATCTTTCTTTCCAGCTGATAAGATGTTTTTGTCATGTATCCAACATTTCCATTGCTTGTAATTAATTATTCTGTTGAATTTATCTTTAAGAATGGAATTTATTAATTCAACAATTATTTAAACAAATAATTTTGGTAATATATTTGTCCTTGTAGACAAGAATATCTCGACTTCAGTAATATCGACATTTTGGGCTGGGTAAGCTTTTGTCATGGATGGCTGTCCTGTGCATTGTAGGTTGTTTAGAAGCATCACTGGCCTCTATGCACCAGCTGAGATCCATTGCTATACACTCTTCAAGTTCAACTGTTACAAATCAATCCCATTACCACTACACTGCACTATTATATCTTTAATCTCTTTTATAGTTAATGAGTTCACTGGGTCACCAGGACTCAAAGATTCAAAATCTCACCATCACAGAAGATTGCTGTTTGTTTCTTTTTCCTTCCAAACCTTATCCCTCACAAAGCCATGCTGATCCTTCCTCAGATATGTCTCTCTAATCTGTTCACCTCTTTCCACCTGTATTACCACTTCTTCAGTTCAATTTATTGGCTTTTGTCTGAAGGCTTTCAATAGGCTTTGTTCTGACTTTTCCTCACTAACATCCTCTCTACTTCAGTTTATTATTCCCCTGCTGCCAAACTTACTCTTTTAAAGATTCACATTTTATGAAACCAAGCAAATTAAAAACAATAACAGCAACAACAATTTTTAAAGCACTTGATGGTTTATTGCAGGGATTCTTAACAAAGGATCTGTGAGCTTGAATTGAAATTCAAAAAAGCATTATTCTTTTGAGGATGTGTTGGTGCAGGTGTGATAAATTTATATTAAATAACACACAGGATAGTGTGGACTTAGTAAGGGGTCTGTGCTTTTCGCCTGACTGGCAAAGGGGTCCATGGAACAAATAGGATTAAGAAACCCTGGTTTATTGTTCTGGGTTCCTAGTTGCTGAAGAAAAAAAATGCCAAACAATAAGTTGGCTTAAACACCTGGAATTCATTGACGCACAATTTTGAGACTAGATGCCCTAAATCAGGATGACAGCAAGATGATGTTTTCTTACCAAAGACTGAGGCATTCTAGGGTTGGCTGCCTGGGCTCATCTTGGTTCTTGGTTTCTCCATCACATACATGCCAATGCTCATGACAATGTCTTCTTTTTCCTCTGGGTTCCATTCACTTCTGTTTTCTTACTCTTTCAGTGGCTTTTCTTTTGTGTCCAATTTCCTTTGTTTATAAAAAATTTAGCCATATTACATTAAGGCCCACCTTACTCAGTTTGTACACATCTTAACTAAAAACACATCAAAAAGTCCTATTTACCAATGGATTCCCAACACAGGACCAGGTTTTTGGGACCTGAACATGACTTTTGTGGGGAAGATGATTCAGTCCCCAACATCTATAGACTGTCAGTTCCCAAAGACCACCCAAATGATTTACTGATAAAGCAAGCCAAGCACACATTGCTTACTGCAGCAAGGGATCTTAATATCATCTCAAAGGGGTGACCAAAGTTACAATATTTGTATGGTTTATGGGTGGGGGCTACATAAAGTAGATCATCCAATGCAGGAGTCAGATTGAGATCAAGCAGAGTTGATAGTTTAGGATTGGTGAACACAGAAGACACACATTTTGAAGTGATTTTTCCAAAATGTGTATAGTTGTTGGATGAGTCTGGTTTTGATTAATGTATTGTTCTGAGGTTCCATTTACCCTAATGAATGCGAGCTGAATAGTCTATTGTTCAGCAGGATTTTCAGGAAGTTCCTGAAGCTATCATTAAAGTTATTTGCAACTCCTTTTTTCCTGGGTAAGGATTTCATGAAATAGTGAAATCTGAAATCAAAGTCAGACTTATGTGAACAATAAGTTGTTTGATTGTTGATATTTTTCAGTTTTCAAGCTCAAACTTCTAAGAAGAGAAGTGTAACTTACGACACAGGTTACTATAGGAAACGAAGGAAAGCATCACAGCACAGCTGGGACCTGGGAGAGAACATGACCTTGAGACCTGACTGGGAAACCTCATGAGGGCAGGCAGCTGCCTGAGAACAAAGCCACAACAATTACAGCTAAAAAGCCTGCCAAGACCTGGTGACAATTTCCCACTTGAAACTTCCAGGCTCCAAAGAAGTTCCAGGTAGGCCTCCCTATTGGCTCCTGAAAGCTGACAGGCAAAGACAGAAAGGCAACCAATCAGAACAGCAAACAGCTGGGGTCCCTGTCCAACACGGGGAAGGAGGAGGAGGGAAGAACAGCTTTAATAAAGGCAGTGCGCAGCTCTGCCTGGAGGGTGCCCCACTCACACGTTGGGTGCATACTACTTCTTTTCTGTTACTCAATGAGCTCTTCTTACTGATCTCATTAATCTTTCAGAGCTCTGAATTCTTTCTTGCGATATACCCAATAATCTAGAACCCCCATGCTCCGGTAACACTTAGGTGCTCTAGCCCTGACCAAGTTTTCATTGCTGTGTCCATGCTTGCCCCGTCCTGTTCCAGCCATGAGGAAAATTTCATGCTATAACAGATACTTTCTACCACAGAAAAGAAAGGAAAAAATTATATATGCATATGGGGGGGTGGGGGCGGAGAGAGATGGAGAGAAACAGAGAGAGAGAGAGAGAGAGAGAGAGAGAGAGAGAGAGAGGAGATTCTATTATGTTCCAAAATTTTCTTAGAGGTTGTCTTAGTTTGCCAAAAGCTGCCAGTGCAATATATCAGAAATGGGTTGTCTTTCATAATGGGAAGTTTATTAGGGTAAAAGCTTATCGTTCTGAGGCTGAGAAAATGTTCAAATCAAGAAAACTTCAGAGACGTTTTCTCACCAAGGGTCACTGCTAACAGATCCTGAAGTCTTGCCATATAGTGTGGCAAGATTGCCACGGATCTCTACATAGGTCCCTGTCTTCTCCTTAGGCCTCGACATCTCCCAGAATCCAACTATGGTTGCGGCGGCTTGCTTGGTCGGTAGAGGTGGGGTCTGGCTGTGGACGAGGGGTCGGTCCCGCTTGGGACGAGGGATCGGTCCCGCTTGGGACGAGGGGTCAGTCCGGCAGCAGACGAGGGGTCGGTCTCACAGGGGTTGCGCGGTTCGGCTGACGGGGTCACCCGGCGAAGCCGGCGACGAACTGGGGACAAGGGAGGCCAGGCCCTTGTCGGGGGCTCTCAGGACTGGAGGGCGCACAGCAGAAGAACTACCGCGGAGACAAGGTAAACACGAAAGTCCACTTTATTGAGGGAGAGGCAACAGTTTTATAGGGGCTGGGGAAGGCTGATTGGTCGAAGCCACGCCCTGTTCTGATTGGTTGCCGGCAAAAGGTCAGTGGGAGGTACTGGACGGGGGAGGGGTGGTGATTAGGGATTGGCTGTTGCTGTTGCTGGTGGAAGTGGCAGGGCTTAGTGATTGGTGGCTGCTGTTGCTGGGGTAGAGGGCAGACTTGAGTTTCCCGCCCACGACTGGCTGTTGCTGCTGTCGCGGGAGGGGAAAAGGGCAGACTGGAATTTTCCGCCCACGCCTGGCTGTTGCTGCTGTCGGGGGAGGGGAAAAGGGCAAACTGGAATTTTCCACCCTGCGCCTGCGCAGAGAGAAAGAAGAAGAAGGGTGTTGCCTCATAAGGCATCCTGTGGCGTGATCCGGGAGGAGGGGCGTCTGCGGAAGCATGGCTGCCGAGAAGGGGAGACCTGAGGGCACTCTGCGCCCATGCCGAGCTTCCTTCATGGGTGGCGGTGAGTCCGACCAGCCACCCTATTATGGGGGCAGCGGAATTAGGCCAACCGCGGCTGCCCACCCCCGCCAGGCCAGCAAACCACACTTCAGTCCGAGGGGTGACCGCATATGGTGATCAGGCATGTGGCTGATCTCTTCAGCCTTGAGCTGCTCTGTGAGCCCAGCCTCTTGGGGACATACTGCTAGCAATCCTGCAGTCCTCTCTTCCTCAGTGTCTCTGTTTATATAAGGCCCAGCAGGAGGCTGAAGGCCCAACTTGAATCATACCTCATGACATAGCCCAATCAAAAGCATTAAAGTGATTTAATCAAGCAATCTAATCAAGACCCCTTAATGGAATATAATGCAATCAAGGACCTCATACCCACAGGAATGCATTTGTTCAAAAACATAATCTCTTTTTTATTTTTACCAAATTCAAATGGCCACAGAGGTTTTCTCTACATCATGTCATTGAATCTTCAAAGCAATTCACTACCTGAAGGTAATTATTATTATTGTATTTTTCAGATGAGAAAATTAAGGTAGAGATTGAGATTTTTTTCATGGTATCATAAATGGTACATTAAAAACATGAACTAAAACCCAGGTAGATTTTGATCTTTGCTCAAGTTCTTTATGGAACTATACATTCTTGCTTACTCTTTACCTTAATTCCCCAAAGAGAGTAGACCATCCTCTTCTTTTTGTTCTCTGCTCCCTAAACATTTTCTGATATTATGGTAGCACTTAGACACACAGGCACAAACTGGGTGTTTTATTATTTTTGGTTATCTACTACATGTACCATAGAACCTGATACTTTTTAAAAAAGTTTCTCTCCCCTTTTCTGCCCCCTCAGTTGTCTGTTCTCTGTGTCCATTCGCTGTGTGTTCTTCTGCATCTGCTTGTATTCTTGTCAGTGGCATCAGGAATCTATGTGTCTTTTTGTTGTGTCATCTTGCTGCTTCTGCGTGTGCAGTGCCACTCCTGGACAGGCTGCAGTTTTTTCACACTGGGCGGCTCTCCTTACGGGGCACACTCCTTGAGGGGTGCACTCCTTGTGCGTGGGGCTCCCCTATGTGGGGGACAACCCTGTGTGGCATGGCACTCCTTGCACGTAACAGCACTGAGCATGGGCCAGCTCACCACACAGATCAGGAGGCCCTGGGTTTTGAACCCTGGACCTCCCATGTGGTAGGCGGATGCTCTATCCATGGAACCAAATCTGCTTCCAGAACCTGATACTTAAAAGCACCAGCTGCATGTTGGGTCTTTTCTTGTGGTTGAGGCTAAATTAATGAATACTATCCATCACAAGTTTCTACATGCGTAGTATCTGAGTAATTTTACCTATGTCTGTGTATAAGTGTGTTTTGGGGGGTGTTGTATTTTTCTAAAATGAATTGTTTGTAAATATATCTATGCATGTTCTTCTATGGAAGAAATTATGTAAAAGATAAGAATTTATGGTGCATCTAACCACAAACATTCGCTAGATATATTTGGCAAAAAAATTAGGATAAAAGAGTGCTTTGAAAATAAGATCTTATAGGAAAATATCTTTTGCCCATAAAAGTTCTCATTGAGGTTCTCTCTGCCTAGGGGGGCCCACACCAAATTTTGGTGTGTATTTCCATCTTTCTGTCCTATTTCTCAGCAAGCTTTGTTCTTTTCCCCATTTCCCAAATAAATTCTTTTAACTGGCCTAAAAAAAAAGTTCTAGTGGAGAAATATTAGTGATAGAGTTTGTTATAGAACAAAATAATTCCAATTGATCCTTTGCTGTCAGTACTTTATTTTTAATTTTTTTTAATTTTTTTTATTTTTTATTGAATTTGTAATAATATTACATTAAAAATATATATGTGAGGTCCCAATCAACCCCATCCCCCCACCCCCCCTCTCCCCCCCCAACAACACTCGTTCCCATCATCATGACACATCCATTGGATTTTGTAAGTACATCTTTGGGCACCTCTGCACCTCATATACATTGGTTCACATCATAGCACCTCATATACATTGGTTCACAATGTCCGGTGATTGCCTCTGAAGTACCATCCAGGGCAGCTCCATGTCCCAAAGACGCCTCCACTTCTCATCTCTTCCTGCCTTTCCCCATACCCTTCGTCCACTATGTCCACTTTTCCCATTCCAATGTCACCTCTTCTATGTGGACATTGGATTGGTTGTGTCCATTGCACCTCTATGTCAAGAGGAGGCTCAGATTCCACCTGGATGCTGGATGCAATCCTCCCATTTTCAGTTGTAATCACTCTAGGCTCCATGGTGTGGTGGTTGTCCTTCTTCAACTCCATCTTAGCTGGGTGTGGTAAGTCCAATAAATCAGATTGTAGGTGCTGGAGTCTGTTGAGGCTCAGGATCTGGCTATCACATTGTCAGTCCAGAGATTCAAATCCCCTAAATATATCTTAAACCCCAACATTAACTGCACCTCCAGCACATTGGCATGAAAGTCTTACGCTGTCAGTACTTTATAAGTTGACAGTTTCCATCTTAAAACCTACATGTGATGAAAACTCTAAATGTTATCATCATCATCATAGTCATTATCATCCTGTAAAACAAACTACTATTCATATTTATTGGCAAACAGAATATCATTATTCCATTTTATCTATAACTTAAATGAGTTGTATTTGAAGCCAGAATAGATGATCCCATTTCTTTATCTTCTTTGTTTCAAAGACACCCCAGGTTCAGGATTTTGAAAGAGTCTAAAGATTATTAAAGAGAGATCACGCTGTTTTTGGGTCTCTTTGTGGTTCTCCCTCTTGGTAAATTTTTCTCCTTTCTTGTTCGTAAGTATCTTGTGACTAATATCCTTGTAGGGAAACAGCAATCTTTACTGTGGAAGAATGGAGAGATGATCATTTTTGGAGACTGACTTAAACTGACCGAAGAGCGCTTCTCACCAGTCCAAGCCTACACTGCAAGAGCTATGATTTTTTACAAGGAGGTACTGTGAAGTGAAAATCTGAAAGTCTGCTTCAAAATGGTTAGTTCAAAAAGAGTCCGTTGATGTTTATGGGGCATTGAAAAGACTTTGTAGGGATAAAAAAAAAAAAAAAAGAAACATTAAGATGAAACCCATATGAGGATTAAAAGAACAGGGAGAAATCAGATCAAATATTTTAATAGAAAAACAAAATTACAAACGCAGAGGGTGTGGGAATGACAGGGGTAGAAATCCAAACACAGAAATAGGAGACTTAAAGTAAATCGATACAATCAGGGAAAATAAACTAAATGGCTGGGCCAACTAGAAATAAAGTACTAAAATTGGAGCCATGTGTGTGACAAAGGAGAGGATGACATATGAAGCAGTACAGAAATATGGCTTACTCCTGAGGATGCAAAACTATTCACAAGACACACTCACACGGCTCTTATATCAGTTGGAGGAAGATAAAAAATGGGGCAAGAGTCCACCATTTAAATGGAGTATTTAGTGGCTCCAGAAAGGCAGGGTCCTGCTTGCTAAAACATAATCAGTCATTTGGACCTGGGTCATTGCAGAGGAAGATGAAAGGGAGAATGTTCAATGGTCCCCGGGCAGAAAGAAAGACTGATGGACAATGAAACCACAATTATGTGAAATTTCAACATCTCTTCAAAATTAATTGTTGGGTCTCTTAGGCACCGAATAGTAAAGACAGGAATGACAAACAGGGCAATTGACTATTTCCTGAACCAAGATGTCGCATACTTGGATTCCCTTCTGTCATGATTCAGACTGACTCACTAGCCAGAATAACTTTATTGTTATTAAGAATAAAAATAGACTCATGCCACAGGGTGAAAGTTAAATATGCTGTGATGATCTACAAATGAATAAAAGTTGAACAGAATCATTTTCCCCCTTTGTATTCAAGGAGGAAAACATAAAAGGGTAAATAGTTTTAGCAATCATGAAATCTGAAACTTAATGGAAAAGGGACAAAAGACTTGGGTGTTACAAATGAAAGTGTCACAGCTGGAGCAGGCTCATTCATGTTAGAAATTAATATGTTGTAAGTACTCCTCTTTTATGCATATATGATTTGATAAGAAATAAGAGAATGAATTAAAAATAAGTACATAATAGCAATAAACAAGAAAAGAATATCCAGAATGTGGAGAAGCTGATAAGATTAAGAAAGAGTAAATTTCAGATTTTTTTCTGAGTCATTACAATGGTAACCATTGAAGGAATCACTCCTCAAAAATTGAGGAAAGGAAGGAAATTGTATTTCTCAGGAAAAAATATCTGAAATGTACTTTTGCACTTTTAAGACATACCATCATGCTTGTAAGCTTTGCAAGAGTCTGTTATTAAGAATAATTACTCATTCTCTTTGCCCAATGCACAAAACAGTCAATGTTTCATTTCTCCAGGGGAAATTTAAGACACATGCCTGTGATATACCATTGAGACATGAGCTAAAACTTGAACATCAGATGACTTCTTTTTAATGTCAGAATTCATCTCCAATTATAGAATGCAAAAATCTTTGAGAATTCCCTCTTAAACTTAAAATTGCATTGCACGGCTGTATATTCTAGAACATACCCATCTATTGACTTTATTATAGAATGTTTATGCCTATTATTATTATACCAACCAGTCTGCAAATTGGAAAAATTTATGACAGACAAAATGTGAATTAATGATCTCTATCTGATCAATTGGTCTTCTTGGGATAATTGGGAAGACTTAATAAGTCATCTCATAACTTAACCATCAAATCTTTGCTTGAACGTCACTGAAAGTAAAGAGAATGGAGATGATAAGATTTTATACCTTAGAAAGACCACTATGTGCTAACAGCTTTACTTCATAGGTCACATGCTTTGTCTCTAATTCTTACAGCAATTAAAGAAATTTTCCTTTCCCTACTTTGCAAATGAGAAAAGTGAAATTCAAAAAGGCCAAAAAAGAACTATATAACGCTCACAAGCAAATCTACTTTTCACTGCACGATGGCATTGAGGTTCAAGACAAGCAAAAATGCAAGCCTAAAGATCAGAAACAGCAATGCTTTAAAAAATATTGTGCCTACTGGTATTGGGGGAATAATGAAACTCTTCTATGGACTACTGCTATAACGAATTACTTGTTTTGTTTTGTTTTGTTTCGTTTTAAAGAATGCCCCGTTATCAGCTAGCTTAAAAGTTAAAGTAATTCATTATTAAGGAAGGAAATACACCCTCTGCCCCACAAAAAAAAGTAAAAGAAAAAGAAAAACAGTTAGTTATGATTAGCAAACTAAAGTTGTGTAGGCTTTCAATTACCTGAACTTCTTTTCAACTTTCCATGGATTATCTGAGTAGTCCTTATTTTTGCATCCCTTGTGATACCAGAAAAAGATTGTTACAAATCTTTATTAAAAAAAACAACAAATATTTGTTACAACAAACAAGTGTATGGGATCAATTTTTCTGCCCTTTCTTCTTCTCTCCCTCTCGCTTTACTCCCTGCATCCATTTTTATGTTAAAGTATGTTTTCTTTACTCTTAAACCGATTAGACTTGAATTTGAAAAAAACAATGATAATTTTTAGATTTAAACAACAAAACAGCATGGAAAACTATTTCTCTTAGGATCCTAGCAATTCCATTTTACCACCTAAATTATTCTAAATTTGAATTAATTTCCTCCATTCTCAGGCTGAAATCCGTACCTACTTCATATTCTTGCTATGCCCCATTACAAGCACAGGTGCTGTGTCCCATCAGGGACGTGGCTGCACTTCAGCAGTGGTGATGTAATCTTTGGAGTATGTTGCATTCGTCTGTGGAAGGTTTGGCAGTCTGAGCAATGAACAGCTCTAACATATCAGATCAGTATGTGAGCTAGTGAATTTCTGCAAAATACCCTATAGCTGGCAAATATTTTAATGTTACATGTGGTAAAATTGGAGTCACTTGTCCTTTCATCTATGCTCAATATCCCAAAATTCTAATCATAGCTAAGCCCTTTGTTTTTCTTAAGCTGAAACACAGAGTACAAGAAGATATTCACTAAATAAGGGGCTCTTTTTACATGGATGCTGAAAGGAAAAAGACATAAAGTTAATTTGGGCCTTAACCACTTACAACATGAGTTGAAATGGCCCAGAGCACATGGATGTTACAGCAATGAGCAGAACCATATATGTTCCATGCCAATAGTAAGATCTTGAACTTTTACTAAAGGCTTGAAAGATTAATTTACTTACTTCACAGTTTGCACAGCTGTTATCCAAGAATAATTGGGCTCCTTTAAAAAAATATCAAGTCCTGGTCATGTAGAATATTTATGTAAAGCCAAAATAAAAGGTGCCCAACTGTGATGCAGGCAGCTTTATGAAGACTCATGCAATCTACTCAACTTGTCCATCCATCTACTGCAGATAAGGCCTCTTACCTTTACAGGTAACTACTTGTTTCTGACAGGATATTTAATCAACCGAGGAACAAAGAGAATGTTCCAATTTTATGTAAAGTATATTTGGGTCTTGTGGAAATTGTTTTGTGCATTTTTGAAACATCAGAACTGCTGAAATAGTAACCTCTCTCTGATGGAAACAGCAAACTGATTCATTGTCAGTGATGCTAGTGACTGATTGTGGGCATATATGTGCTACTATTTCATTCCTCTATTTATAGTATCCAAAAGAGAGAAGACCACTGCACCTGGTATACTCAGAAAGAAAAGCTCAAAAATTCCATCCACACAATTCTTTTTCAGCCAGAAGAAGAGATACTATGAGCTAAATAGGTTAACGCAACAGAAATGATAGGCGATATTTCTGATTGCAGCGTCAGATTTGGAATTATTCATCAACTATTTGCTATATATGTATATAGGGCTATTCTTTCCTCTCTGTAGATACCATCTTTGATCATATATACATAATTAGCAGTTTACTATAGCAAAAAAAAATCTTTTTTTTCCCCTCAAGGACCTGTATAATCAGTATTCATTTATTGCCATTGTTAAAATCGTTTTCATAGACAAAAAACAGCAGAAAACAGAGGGCCAATATCAATCTGAAGAGAAAAATTAAACTCTTATACACCCCTAACTGATATTATCTCTGTGAGTTGGATTTAATAAAAGACAGTGCATGTTTAAGGGTGTGGATTCTGGAGCTCAAGTTTGGGGGTTATAATAGCATAGCCTCTTAGAAGCTCTAGGACACTTAGTCACTGTATAAGTCAGTCAAAGGGTGCTGATGCAAAATACCAGAGATTGGTTGGTTTTTATAAAGGGTATTTATTTTAGCTAGAAGCTGAAAGTTATAAGGCCACAAATAGTAAATTATTTCCCTCACCAAAATCTATTGCCCATGTTGGATCAAGATGGCGGCCAGTATCTACCAGGGTTCAGGCTCTGTGGTCCCAGCTTCTTCTGGTCTCAGCTATAGGCTGACACAAGGCAAGGCTCCTCTCTTTCTCCCCAGGGCTTGTTTCTTTCCAGACTCAGCTGTTCTGGTTTCTCCTCAAGGTCAGCTGTAGACGATCAGGCTCACCTCTCTTCCCAGGGCATCTGTGGTGTCTATGGAGATGTCTCTCCTCCTCTCTGTTCCTCTTCTGTGTGTTTACTTCCTGTGGCTCCAGCATCAGGACTCAGACCATCTCTGCTGTGTCATTTTCTCTGTGAGTCCCTGCCCCCTACCCACACCCCACTGATGTGGCCAAATCAAAGCCTTAATCCTAATTTAATCAAGTAAAAGTGAAACCTCCGAATCTAATACAATCTAATATGCCCAGAGGAACAGACCAGTTTACAAACATAATCCAATATCTATTTTTGGAATTCATAAATAATATCAAACTGCTACTGTCTCCCTGCATCATTTCTTCATCTTTAAAATTGAGATTATACTAGAAACTAGTACTCAGGTTACTGAAACATGTAAATCTGGCTCTTCTGAAGAGCTCAAAAAGTGTTAGCTATTTTCACTATCGAGACTGAATATTAATAAAAATATTGAAAAGTAGCATTATTATTATTGAGAAGTAGTATTAATAATAATATTAATTTATTGACTTTGAGGACAGATATGCCCATGAGACTGATACCCAAGTCTCTTCTTTCTGTTTTTTACCAGAGTAAACTTTCTATGACCAAGAAGTCCTGGGTAAGATTAACTTGATAAAGCTACTCACTATATGAAAGGTCAATCTTAACCAGGAACTAAGTGAGCAATTTATCAGTTGTTTGATATTGAGAGTGGGACATCTCTAAAACATTACTTCTCCAAATTTCCAGGTCATTAAGATCAGCTGGACACTTTTAAAAATATATATACAGACTTCAGCCACTGCCCTAGAGATTCAATGCATAGGTGTCAGTGAAGGCTCAAATTTGTACTTTAAACGGGCCATGAATGATTCTTATTTTTTTGGTATAATTTGAAAAAACTCTGTTTATATCAATATGTTATATAGATAAGTATGTTTTTTGGAAAAAAAACAACACATGTATTATAAATCTCAGAGATGTAGGTTATTTAAAGTATCATCTACATTAAAAGCAAATTTAAGATTTGGTTTGATATATTAGCTTTTATAAGTCTGTTGCTTCCAAGAGTAACACACCTTTTAGTTTGATATTAGATCTACAAAGAACTCTTGTGTTCGGTGGAAGCAATCAAAATGATTAAACAGTCCTTCACCTTCACTACACGTTTGCCCCAACCCTAAAACAAAAATTGTTATTCTTTTTGCAAGGGTTTGGAGTTAAACCTGGGAAAACAAATTATAGCTTTGACTTAGTTTTTAACCATGCTAAATGAAGTTATTTTTCTGTGGAAAGAAAATTCATTTAAACACAAAGTTCTATAGCTTCCACAGCTGGTAGTGTTTAAGACTAACTATCCTTCTTTAAAAGAAAGATAGGATAATTCAAAATATTCTATAATTGTTAGTAAGCAGCTGTCAGCTTACTTTTTAATCAAACTGCACTTTTTTTTCCAATCTGCAAAGTTACATATGAGTCAGAATAAATATTTAACACTCAACTGTTATTTCAAGATATTTAACAAAAATTAAATATTGCAGGAACATCTGCATAACAATAAAAATAATTTGTCGAATTAATACTCAACTTAGCCAATGTTTCTTCAGCTCTTGCTATGAAGAAATCACTTATCTGTTGTTCGGTATAAATTTAACTAGACCTAAAGATAACTAAAATGCAACGTGATAGATACTATAGTACAGAGATGTGAAATATGCTCTAACTGCCTAGACAAGGGCTCAGAGAGCAAATTCAACTTAAAAGATTAGCAGTAATCTTTAAAGATTAGTAGTAATCTGCAAGAGGAATAAAATGGACTAAGGGACATTCTAAGGGATCAGGTATTTCAAGTAGAGGGAAAAGAGAAGAAAGAACTTTAAAAGTAATTGAGGGATACAGAGATAGAAAGAACAGGAAATTGAACAAAATGTGGCATTTGTAGAGTAAGAATGAAACACGGCAGAAAACCAAAGCCAAACTTTATGCAAGAAGAGGTGTGGTCAATAGCTTGAAGTGAATGAGTAATGATTTGGAAAAGTTACTCAAGAAAAAGGGAAAGAACACTAAGTGATTTTATGTCAACATATAATAATGATAAGAAAATCTCATAACTTTTGTGTCTGGGTTATAGATTTCATGTAAAAATCGATTGTCTTTTCTATTTATAAACAGCAAAGGACTTAAAATTTCTATGGAAAGGAAGACTTCATTTACATGAATAACAATAAAAGATAGACTACATGAAAACTATATTAAGAAATGGGAGACATGAGCAAAAAAAATGTGTAAATGAAAAGGCAGGCAAATTCTGTTTTCAAATATAAATACCCAATAATGCAAAGATGTTATTTTTCCTAAGTAGATCTATAAATTTAATGTGATTCCAGTAAATACATTATAATATTTGTTTATTTGCTTTGTTTTTATAGAACTAATCTATCTGATTTCTAAAGACCATTTGGAAAATAAACATTTTCTGGAACATTTACAAAATTCAAAATTATGTGTTTCCTAATCCTACTAAATAGCAAAACATACCACATAACTACAGTAATTAATACTGTGTGATAGAGACTCTATAGAACTGAATGGAAAATTTTTAAAAATATATGAAAAAAATTGGCACTACTCATCTGTAGGGAAATGATGGTGTAGTTAATTAATGGTCAATAACTATGGAGGGAGTTAGACCACTGATATTTCATAAATTATTTATAAATATTTCATAAATTATTCTCATAAATTTTATACTTCTATCCTCTTAATAGTTCTTTCAGGTCTTAAGGTTAATGTTTTTATTTACATTTGACCTAATGAAAAAACAATGATGCCAACATTCCCAGGTCTCACAGGGAAAAGTAAGCAGATTCAGAGCCAGGAGGTATCTGTCAGGAGGTGTCTGACTCAGTGCCATGTACATTATATTACAACAGGCTGCCTAATGAGCCCTGGAGCAGATAGTAAAAGGAAGGAATATCTGCTTTGATTTTGTAGGTCTACATAAACAAAGAAGGCAACAAAGGCATTAACCAGGAGCTGAGTGACTGACAATTATTTCTCTCCTCAAAAGATAATGCCAATAAAATATCTTCATTAATTTCTTAAGATTAGCTCATCATCAGAGCCAGAGTGGCAGAATAATTCTCATGTATGAGGGGACTTCATTCTTGTTCAGGAACTTGGAGTACAAAGGGAAGGAGCTTGAAAGTCCAAGAGCAAGGTGGAATCTGCTAGAACGTCAAGATTAAATGCTCATACTCCTACAAGAGAACATTTACAAAGTCCACATAGTGGACAGTAAGTTATAGGCTGAGCCATTTCAAATGTTTAATTAGATTTAGTGGTCAAAGGAACATACCCATCCTTAGGGGAATTTCCAAGGAGCTGGTCCAAGTAATAGGTGAGATTATGAATCATCTCATCATGCTTGACAATTTTGAAGTATTGAACAGAAATCTAAGGGGAATTAAAAGTGATAATTTTTTAAAAAGATTGGCCACAGCAGTTTTTTGTTTTTGAAAGTATGTGTAACAATTCATATCCTTGGGGAAATAAATGTTCTACTAATTTTTCCTTATTCATAAACTATTGGAATAAGATTTAGTACCTGTTGGAAGATTCAAATCTGCTGTCAGTTATTCTATTGATTTAAAATATGGGAATTGGTCTGAGAAGCATTTATTATGAAGTTAAGGAATTTAAGCTTTAAGGGCTTTCACTGGAATGGACTTTCTAAGATTCTTCAGGGGCGGGGAGTATCACAATGTGTTTGCATGTTCTTGCTTTTCTAAAATACACAAAAGTAATGCTTCTTAAATTATTTATCTTAAAGAACTCCCATAAAATTATTTAAGGTTTAAGCTTTAAGCTTCCGCCAAACTGCATTCACTGCTGGACTTGGACTGAGTGAATCATGGTGTTTAGATCTCCTTGATAAATCTTGGAGCTTGCCTGAGGCCATGGTTGGTTCAAAGCTATACTAACTTGCATAATAACATCTGAGAATTGTGTTTCCAGGGAAATTTATAGGTAGATAAACTGGACAATGAACAGGTATGAAGTGGTTAGACAGAGAGGGGATATCAATGGGTAATCCCTCAAACACTCCAAATCTTGAATAAGTTCTGCTAGACCCAATGAGGCCTTGACTAGGGAGATTTTGCACTGAAAAGTCCCAGCAAGGGGGCTGATTTTCTATTTTCATTGGTAGCAAAAGAGAGAAGAACAGCTAATTAGGTATAAGATAAAAAAGAACAAGGGTTCATTCATAGCAGGAAATCTTTGCCAGAAATGATTCAAAGAACATTTTGCCATAGAATGTGGGATATGGAATTGAATATTTAAAAAACATATAAAGCATAATCATTAAGTTGAACTGTGAGTCACTTGGGCCCACAGTGTCAAAGAAAGCAAAATGGAGTTGTGCCAGCAGCTACCAATGCTCTTTACCCAGCTAAAGAAACCTTGGACTAAAAAACAGAGTGAATCTAGGTGAGTCTGCTCCTGAGCAGTGGATAGATCCATGATGCTTACACCATCTGTAAGGAGAAGGATACCTTTCTCTGGCAGGCTAAGGTGAGTTCAGGCAAGTAGCAAGTTGAAGGGTATGTTCTAAGAAGTTGAGGTGGGATATGGGTAAATGAGTGGCAGGTTTAAAAGTCCACTATTAGAAGATTTTGGGTGAAGTTGAAGGAGAAAATGAATATGAATAGGACATAGAAATAGTCAGATGTATACCTTGAATTACCCTTTCACAATCTCAAGAAGTTAAGAAAAGAGAAATGCCAATATGTATTAGGTGTCTTTTATGTTCCAGGCATGAGTTCAATGCTTTGTGAATGCTAATGCATTTTCCTGTTATTCCTAAGAACAATATCCTGAGATGGACATTAAGGTGCCCATTTTACAGATGAGGAAGATAACACTCCATTTCCCATATCAGGAAAATGGGTGACATCCATGCAATCATGAAGTGGTCAAGATAGTGCCAAATCCAGAACCACCTCACCACAAAGCCCATGTCCCTCTCTGCTCCATTGACCTTAATGTGATATGATATAATCCAATCCCTGGCCAGAGGCAACAGAGCAGATTTGTCCCTGGGGACCTGGTCAGAATGGCAAAATTTACAGTCCTACATACTACCCACCTGACAGAAAGACTCAGAACTTCCTAGTCAAGTTAAGCATCCTTTTCCTGTTCTCCCAGGAGCCCCTGTCTTATTTTATCAGGAAAAGGAGTTTTTTTTGTGAAGAAATGAAAAGCTCAGCGCAGACACATGCATTGCAGAAGCAAAGGTCTCTGGACATAATTGATTGGCACTTGGATAGGGAAAAGGACAATCAGAGTAATAAGACTGAAAAGAAAAATACAGTTTCTTTGCATTCTTCTTTGTTCTGTGTGATTTTGATTTCTATGGATACTTGCCCTTTAAGTGAAGCCAATTCAATAATAAAAATATAGTTAACTGCATCTTACGGCTTAATTCGTAACACATTAATTTGAACACCTAGTTTGTACAGGATAATGAAGACATAAGAGAAATAAGATGCAATCCTGTCAGAAAGTTATACTCTCTCATCATCTCACCATTACTCTTTGTCATCAATTGTATTTCAACATAAAGCTAGGAGAATAAATGCATAGAATTAAAAAATAATAATGCTTTAGGCTGAAAGAGATTGTAGCAGTTTGATATGGTTATGAATTCCAAAAATAGATATTGGATTATGTTTGTAATCTGGTCTATACCTGGGCATGATTAAATTATGATTAGGGCTTTGATACCGTGACATCATTAGGGCATTGAGTCCCCACCCCTTGTTGGGTGGGGACCCAGATAAAAGACATGGAAAAGGACAGAGCTGAGGGTTTTTTGATGTTGGAGTTTTGATATTGGAGTTTGATGCTGAAGCTGGAGCCCCAGGAAGTAAGCACACAGGGGAACAAGGAGCAAGCCCCAGGAAGGAGGAACCCAGGAAGACTGACCCTTGTAGATATGGGCAGTCATCCTTCTGCAACACATGAAAATAGACTTTGGTGAGGGAAGTAACTTATGTTTATGTCCTGGTATCTGTAAGCTCCTACCCAAATAAATACCCTTTATAAAAACCAACCAATTTCTGGTATTTTGCATGAACACCCCTTTGGCTAACTAATGCAGAGATACATTAAGTAAAATATCATTCATGCTCTTTTCAAACACCATGCCTTAACAAAAAATTTGAACTCATCTATCTTGGGAAATGTTTATCACCCAAATGAGAGGGAAATTTATGAACATTAGCTATTTCAAAGATTAGAAAATCATCTACTAATGATTGGGGCCAATGCAATAAGTATCTTTTATCCTAATGTGGTGAAGGGGCTTATGTTTTCTACTGTGCCCTAAGCTATTTTTAGATGTGGAATACTATTTGGATAAATTAATTATTCAATTAAAATTTCCTGCCTACTATGTGTTATACTCTGGGCTGGGTATGAACAGACAATAGTGTGCAAAAACATTATAACAGAGGCTCTAACCTATGTTTGTGCCTTTCTTTCTTCAGCCTGCACACATTAATTATTCGTTGACAGTACTTTAGCACAAGAACTTATGCAGCTCTGCTTGATGGCTTTCTTTCATCCTGTCCCCTGAATGCACTGGGAGTGCCAGGGATCACTTCCCCAGGAACAATCCTCAGCCAATGATGATGGACAGACATGGAAAATAAAAACTAGTTTCCTCATCCTATGGGTAGCTCTGGGGTATATTCTACACTGCTCCCTCCACAGAGGGTTTTTGAGCTAAGCACCATTTATCAGCTTATACCCATCCCCTGTCCCGTTTTTCCCTTCCTCTGATGGTACTTCCTGGGATCTCCTCACACTCAAATTCTTGTCTCAGAGCCTGTTTCTGTTGAAACTCAACCCAAAATAAATGCATAATCTCAGTCGCCACCTTCAAGGAGTTTGCAGTTTAGTGAAGGAGGTAATTATTATAGGGAAGGAAAGACAAAGAGTGGGAAGGCCAGTTCGAACGTAGTACCCAGGCATAAGTTCATGGCAATTAGAATATGGTGTAATGATGAGGAAGGGGAGAAATGGATGGACCTGAGAAATCTGAGGCATTTAAATCAAGAGGAATTGGTCATCAGCAGTTACACGTATGCACGTCTTAGGAGGATCTCACTGAATGCCACAGTAAACACTGCCTCAAACAGGAATGCTTCTTAGAGCTCTAGAGATATCTGGATAATATAGGCAGGGCAGACAACCCCAGGAAATCAGCACTCCATCAGTGGGCCTTACCTTGGAATATATGATAACCTATCTCCCCAGTGTATCAGAGTTAGACTCATTTATAATTTTCCCACACATAGTTCTTCTGTCCCTTTTATTTGAACCTATAATTAGCACTATACCCATTAAATATATGTCCAAGACACTTAACTATTCTGGCTGTTCATGTGCTCATTGGGCCCTGAATCTCAGCAGAGTTGAAGCCAACACCTACTCTCCGGTTCATTGGACTCACCCAGGACAACTAACAAAAAGATATTGATGGACGATGTCCAACTTGAGAAACAGAGAGTATCTACAACTGTACTCAAGACAGTTCTGTCCACTGGCCCATGGGATCTAAGTACCTTCTCAATTGGAAGCAGAATGGGCATCACCATCCCCAAATCTTCAAGACTGAGGAATGAATAAACAAAAGGGGGGAATGCAGCTATGGACCAAAGTAGGCTTCTTATTCTAGTAATGAAGTACTTGTAACACTGATGTAAAGACATTGGTCACCAGAGGTTCTGAGAGGAAGAAGGAAAATAGGTATAACATGGAATATTTTTAGGAAATTTGAATTGTTCTGCATGATATTACAATGATGGATACAAGTTATTATACATTTTGTCAAAACCTACAAAATTGTGCAGTGCACGGGATAAACCATAAACTATAGACTGTGGTTAATAGCAATACTTCAATATGTGTTCATCAATTGTAACAAATATCCCATACTAATGAAAGTTGTTATTAATGGAGGAAAGTGTGGGAGAGGAGGTGGAGTACACGAGAATCCCCTATGTTTTCAATGTAACATTTATGTAATCTAAAACTTCTTTAAAAATCAAGGGAAGAAAAGAGAGAAATTGGTAACAGAACAGAAGAGAACTGTGCTAGTTTGAGCAGGATATCATGGATTTGAATTGACTGATCAATGATATTATATTGCTGTATAACTATATTTATTGTCAAAATGGACATAGATCACTAGAATTGTTCATTTATGGCTTAGAGCACTTAAGTGTAACCCCACAAAAACAATCTGAATGAGGAAATAATAATACATTATTTTAAATGAATTTAATTAAATAAAATAGTAGTGTGTGAACACACCTAAAACTATGTCACATGGAAAAGTTGTTCATATTTATTCTTTTAACTTTTGATTTTGAAATAATTTAAGACTCAGGAGAACTTGAGTACAGAGTTCTGTCCTGTCCATCACTCAGCTTTTCCCAAAAATAACATCCGACATTATCAAAACCAGGAAATTGAGAAAGGTAAAATACTACCAACTAAACTATAAACCTTATTCATATTTTACCAGTTTTTCCATGCATGCATCCTGGAGCAAAGGTTTAATAAGTGTTAGATTAAGAGATAACACAAAGGCTTCAATTCTCTGTTTTTTATTTTTCTTTTAGTTTCCTGTATCAGTAAGAGTAGATTGTTAAAATATAAGGCAGATAGTTTGCCACAGATACAACTATTACTAAGTTGTCCCCTACATGAGAGCGTGCGATGGTGGCACTAGAAAGGAGGCACTGTGGTGGTGAAAAGCATGAAATGAGATGATAAGCCAAACAAACCAATGGGACATTTGTTTATTTTGTAAGTAAGAAAGGCTCTGTTTCTTTAAATATTTGCTGGAAGTTCTAGAATTTCAATTTACAATGATATATGGTCCCCACTCTTTTGGAGTTTATAATCTAGTCTAGACAATACATATGAGGGAGTCAAGATGGTTTAATATATGATCAACAAGCCAGACAGTCCCACTCAGATATTTCCTAATAGTAGGAGTTAGGAAAAATATAATCCTAGTTTTTATAACATGGTAAACAACTGATTTTTCCAATTTGATCTTGACTAATGTGTAAGGAAGTGCATTTCTGGATGAATCTGTTTATTTATGTAATTCCTTTGGGAATTTGCAGCTTTATTATTATATTAACTTAGTGAATTTACACAGTGCTACAAGACATTAGTTTGTATAAAGTCACAGCTTTTATAGCTAAAGAACTTTTGCCCAATATTAAAATGAAAATACAGGAATTCCCTTGAGTCTGAACCTTGAATTCTACATTCTTTGCTTTCAGTCTTAAATTAAACACTTTTTTTTTTATTTGACGTGTCCCTTTATTTCTTTCTAGTAGTCTTGGGTTCCCTATTAAGTAGTATTGGAATCAGGATCTCTCTCTTTAATTTGTAATAAGTCAAAACAAACCACACAGTATATCTCAGTCCTCCTCAAAGAAATGAATTGATTTAATTTCCCTGAAATTTGAGAAGATGAATACATATGTTATTTTTAATAAATGTTTTTTAAAACATATTTTTTTCTTTATCACTAAAGAACTGGCAGTGGTTTTTAGTCTCAGAAGGTAGATGATATTTCTTCCTTTTATTAATACTTATTTTGTTTCACAGACATTTTGGCACCTGCACACTTAAGTGTCTTTTGTTAAAATATAGGTTCAATTGAAACCAAGATCTTATAAAAGAAACAAAGTATGATGCATTTATGAAGATGCTGCACTTTATGACATTTATTACTTGTAGCTCTTTCCTAAGCAGTAAGGAAATTAGTTTATCAGTCTGTATATGTTAGGGAATAATTTTTATTTGCTCTATAGAACATTGCACAAATACACAATGTCCCTCACTAGGTTCTGTCACAGACCCCGGAGCCTAGATGAATCAGGCTATATTAGCCACTCACAGGCTTATGTAAGTGACAGCAAAACAAGTCATGTAATATCAATTCATGATGAATACTGTTCAGCAACAACAGCTGTCTGTCAGCTCTGTGAGCCGACAATACCCACAAGATTTTGATCATTGCACAGTTTTTAGCATGAAACTCAATACACTTACCTGTTTCAATAAACTTCACATAGCAATAATCTTTGAAGATAGAACTGATTGAAAACTTGAAATAAGTCCTGCTATGCAGGCTGCCTATTTCTAAACTAAATGCTATTTAAGAAAGAGTGGGAATGGGGAAAGAAGCACAGGTAAAGAAAAAGGTACATTTTCAGGTAGAGAAAAAGCTGATCTGGGGTTCATTTAAAAAAATAAAATAAAATAAAACATGGAATAAGTTTGTTTAAGATAAATACAGAGTTCCCAAAACCTCAAATCATTTCAGGAGATTATATAAGAAATAATTTGGAAATACCATTAATTATGACATTTAATTGCATTTTATTTCAAACTTTCAAGTCTTGAAGGATTTTATATTTTAAATTTCTTATCAAAGGGAAGAATATGTAATTTGTTTCCATTGTCTGTGGTTTCAATTAGCCTCTAGTGATCATTTCATATTTAAAGAGTTCATCTTGGTAAAATTTGTTCCTGCATCTGAATAAAACGAGGGAAAAGCGGAGTAGTAGGGATTACTTGCAGCTACCTCATTCTCCTGGGGTCACACTGAAAAGATCTGTTCTTTGTGGATGGGATTACCTGACGAAAAATATTTTTTATTAGCTATCATATTACAGAACTATTTAAAATGGGACTAACGTGAAAGACTGTATCTTCTATCATTCCCAGTTACCATCTTTGCTTTTTATTCATGGAAATTGTAGGGGTATGTAGCAATTTGATATGGTTATGAATTCCAAAAATCGATATTGGATTATGTTTGTAATCTGGCCAGTACCTGGGTATGACTGAGTTATGATTAGGGCTTTGATTCAGTCCAGTCATTAGGGCATTGTGTTCCCGCTCCTTGGTGAGTGGAGACTCATAGATAAAAGATGTGGCAAAGGACAAGTTGAGGGTTCTTAATATCGGAGTTTTGATGTTGGATTTTGATGCTGGTCTTAAACTGGAGCCCTGGGGAAAGAGGCAGAGCTATTTGCCTGATAGTCTGTAGCTGACCTTGTGGAGAAAACAAAAGAGCAGAGCCCAGAGGAACCCAGGAAGCCTGAACCCTCCCAGACGTCGGCAGTCATCTTGTTCCAACACATGAAAATAGACTTTGGTGAGGGAAGTAACTTATGCTTTATGGCCTGGTGTCTGTAAGCTCCTACCCCAAATAAATACCCTTTATAAAAACCAACTAATTTCTAGTATTTTGCATCAGCACCTCTCTGACTAATACAGGGAGTTTATGAGTTAGAGCACTATAATAATGAGAAATGAATATTATTGTCCCTGTGTCCTTTTTGATTCCAAGAACATTTATTTTAGTTCCATTCACATGGGCTTTCCTATTTTCTATTCAGAGTCCAATTAATTGAGATTTTGTTCTTTTAATAATAAGCCATTTGAACATACCTGTATTATAAACCAATGGCACACTTCTATTAGCGCTAATGGATGATTGAAAAAGATGCAAGGTCTATGACTTTGTGGGCTTATTGCTCTGTTGGGGAACTAGGTAAACAAACAAAAAGACAGAAGAGCAGCTCTTCACAGGCCGGTTTTGGTAAATCAAAGAACATGAATTGTGGAATTGGATTCGAATTGTTGTTCAGTTTCTTATTAGCAGTGTGAGATTGAGAAAATTATTTAGTATTCTCTTATTTCAGTTCCTTCATTTAAAAAATAATGAGGATAATATCTTCTTTTGGGGGACTTTGTAGTGGAAATCTTATGGCCTAATAAATCAGATGTGCTGAACACACTGTATCTCATACAAAGTAGGTAATCGAAAAGTTAATGTTCATTTTCTTCTTTTTACAGGCTCCCTTGTGATCTTAAAACATCTTCTGGGTCAAACTATTCCCTAGTATTGACTTTTTATTTACTTATCCCACTGGAGAGTAAAATTGCTCAGTTTTACACAGATGATGTGTTGTAGATTGATTGCAGAAATGCTTCTCCAATCTAATGCTCACTCCTCTCTGGATTCACATCCTGTGCAATGTGAGTTCTCAGTTCCTCCCAGCAAGAGTTGATGTCCCTTTTCCTACCCTTGAATTTGTCTTACCTTCTGACTTTTTCTAGCCAATAACATGCATTCATGTCCTACTTCCAAGCTTAGGAGTCAGTAGATCCATGTATTTCTGTTATTTCTTTTGCACTCCTTCCATGATATAAGACAAAGCTACCCTGCTGAAGGATGGTGGACCTGCTAGTCACACCAGGTTGGCAGCCAGCCAGCCATCAAAAATATGAGTGAGTTCCAGGAGAAGCCAGGGAAACTTCCCAGCAAAGCCCAATCAAGGTCAGCAGAACTGCTGGGTTGACCTCCAGTTCATCACAGACACATGGGAGCGTTTATGTATGAGAAAAAGAACTGTCCCATAGACTCGCAGGTGCCTGTGCCAAATCAGCTTTTTTTTTTTTTAAGCCATTAAGTTTTGGGATAGCTCATAACACAACAACAGGTAACTGTTACATGAAAGTGTGGCATGGTTTAAGTCTGTCTGCTTTTATTTATGACCAATTTAATAGAGCTGGAAGACAACTGCAATTATTATCTAAAGTAACTGACATCACTTAAAAATAGTTTTCATTAAAATTCATCAATGAGATATGTTTGGGCAACAAGTTCTTCTGCAATTAACCAAGTCTTCCCAGGGATAATTCAAAAATCATGCCTTCTTGCCAAATGTTTTCATGTCAGCCAAACAGATTGTCCCATTTCATTCATTCATTTAATCAGTCATTCAGTCTTGCATACATGCATTTATTTAGTCACTTATAAAATACCTACAATGTGTTTGGTACTATAATTGTTTTCAAATAGGAAAAGTACCATTAGTTCCTGAAATAGGGAAGTTCAGATTCTATTAGGGGAGACAGATGAATGTGCATACTGAAATCATGTAAATAGTAGAACAAATATAAATAGAACAAACTGCTACCCCCCTAAAAAGAGCAGCTTTGAAGTGGCAAATAGTGGTAAATAGTGGTAAAGAGTTCCAGCAAATATAAAGCTAAGAGACTTATTTCCTTTCCAGTTCTTGAAGAAGTGTGGAGGTAACTTATATCTCAAAATATGAGAGAGCAGTGTGGTCCTTTGTGGTTAGACACATACATGGACACACACGCACACACACACACACACACACTCACACAAGATATGGTGATTACTACGTCTTTCCAACTTTTCAGGATTACAAGGCTAAGATGTAGGCTTACATTATCAAAGGCACTGAAGTATCTTGAATTAAGGATGTTCCAATGTTTATGTGATTAATTTGAATCATGCATATTTTTCCATATTTTCAAAGCATAGTCTTACTGTGATTTTGGATTTGTCTTACTTTCAGTCTAATGGGCATCCATTATGCTCAAAAATATTTTTGATGCAACAGCATCTGTCACCAATATCTGTTTTCATTATATATCATGATGAATAATATCCACCAAGAGTGTGTTTGCAAATAAAAGCCATTATGAATCACGGCCAAAATGGAGACAAGGTAAACTTGTTTGTGGTTCTTTCTTTCAAGATTAGGTTCCAAATCATTTTCTATATCATCCCTTATCCCCACTCACACCCACGTCATTCCATACTTCCTCCCTGTTCTTTCTCGGGTTCCTCCCACTTCTTTCTCCACCCTAATTTATCTTTCCCCTTGAATTGCTCCAAAACTGAATACTGGAAAAACCATCAGCAATTGTTCAATGCGCCACTAGAAAACAAAACAAAACAAAACAAAACAAAACCCACATTTGGACATTCTTTAATTTATTGATTTTGTCTTGCATTAAGCAAGAATTTCCTAACACAAACGAAAGCAATACAAGAATATACAATGGCTTATAATTCATTTCCAGTCTCTGGACAGTAAAAGCAAAGGTAGCTTACTTGCCATCAGAAATTCTGTCAGAGAGATTGAGTGAATGACCTGACTTATTTTAAATAAGTGATACTTTTGTTGTTTTCTACAGATTCTGGAAGTTTATTCATTATCTATAGACACACATGTATACACATACACTACTAACACACACACAGTATATCTCTCCTATCCGTTTTTCAACATACCCATTCTTTACTCTATTTTTCACTCTGTCTCTATACCTCTTCCTCTCTGTTATTAATTTAACAATATGTCTAGCTATTTTCATTGCAATACACATTGGTCTTTCTCATTCTTTTTATCAGAATTCTTAATATTTTATAGATTGCATTCTTCTTTTTGTTTTTTTCCAGCCCTCACTGAGAAATATTGATGTCACCTACAACAAACAATATTGTAATGACCATTCTTGTATGCAGAATTGTGTGCAATTGTGCAAATAAGCATGTATGATAGATTTTTAAAGCAAAATTGCTCAGTCAAAAACTATGAATTATTGAAATTTTGATAATGTTAAAAAAGCCTACCAGAAATGATCACAACACATACTCATCATTCAGTGTGTGATAGTGCAGTGTTTTGAAACCTCATGTGGGTTTAAAAACAAACTTGTAAAATGTGTGACAGTATGATTAGTGAGAAAGAAATGGTATACCATTGTTTTATTTTGCATTTCTCTGGTTGTAGAGTTGCACATATTTCCATATGAACATTGGTCATTTGCATTTCTGTTGTGAATTGCTGCCCATTTCTGTTGCTCTTATGTTTACCAGAGTATTTGTTTCTTTTTAATTTCTAAGATTTTATACTCTGGATCTTAATACATTTTTTTTTCTGTAATACATGTTCCAAATATTTTTCACAGTCTATCATATGTCTTTTATATTCAATTTTTATTTTATGCAGTAGGAAATATAGTTTATTTGTAGTTAAATTTACCTGTGCTTTTCTTATAGATTCTTGGTATTGTGTCTTATATTAGACACATAAGAACATAATGTTCTTGATCATGTGCTTCCAAACAACCAAAGACTTCCTCTTGGTTTACTTACATTACTTTTGTAATTTTGTTTAAAACCATTTGGAATTTGTGTATGTGTGTTAATTTTTGTATTGATAAGTATGAACCTAACTTCATCTCTTCCAATTACTGAATGAGTGATCATTCTGTCACTGAGTTGAAATTCTACTTCTGTAATAACCTAAATTTGTATTTCTGCATGGTTCTATCTGCTTTAAGAGTATTGCATTTTATAACTCCAGTGGTACAATTTAGCACCAGTCAACCACTGTAATAAATGCTTTGTTATCTTATAGTTTTATATGTGTGAGCAAGTTTTCTATTAACATTTCTTTATTCAAATTTTCCTTGATTATTCCTTATAGATTTTTGTCTTACCTACAAACTTAAGAAACGCTTTCTCAAGTTTTATTTAAAAATAATGTTAGGCTTATAATTCTAATGGTATAGACATGTAGATTATTTAGGAAGAACTTATATTGTTATAATATCAGGTTTTCCTATTCACAAAAATGACATATCTCCCTTCTTAGGAATCACTAGATATGTTGCCTTTTACTGAAATTTTAATTTTCTTCAAATAGGCCTTGTATAATATTCTTTTTGAGATTAACTTCCAAGCAAAGTTTGTTTTTCTGTGTCTATATGAATTGAATGTATTCTCAGATTCTATTTTCTAGGTAAATTTTACTTTCTTTTTATGTATATTTTATATATATTGAACCTCCTCATTAGTTTTTAACAAATTTCAGTTAATTTATTTGGATAACCTAGGCAGATTTTTTATATTGACTTTATATATCATTAGTTTTATCTACCTTATCAATATTTATACTATATTTTGGATGACTTGCTAGCATTCCTAATGTTGGACTAGTCCTGAAAACCTGAGGAAAACTCTGTTTGATCATTACTGGCCATTTAACGTGTGATTGTAGTAATTCTAATGTCTAAGATTTATGATATTGATAATTAGCTCCATAAATCAGACTGTCTATACATTTTTGGGTCAATCTTCTATCTGGAAGATTTGTTAGAAATAGCTTATAAGGCCTTATCTATATGCCACTTCTAAATATTAGTAGGTCTTTAAGTCCTTTGAAAATATTTAGAAGAATAATTTGAAGATTCCATCTGCATTCTAATTTTCAATCCTTCTTCAATCTCTCTGGACTACTCTTATTGTCCTTCCTTGAGGTCTATGGCTATTATATATTTATAATGTATAGTCTTCCACATGATTTTATGGGAGCTGTGTAGAGGATCTATCTATCTATCCATCTATCTATCTATCTATCTATCTATTTATCTATCTATCTATCTATCTATCTATCTATCTATCTATCTATCATCTAACTATACACTCTTTTCCCCTTTTGTTTCAGTATATCAAGTCCCTTATGTCCCTTGACTTCAAGCAATGAAGACCCTCAATATAAATGAGAAAGGCAGTATCAAGAAAGTTATTATGGAACATGTGATAAAAGTTATACTCAAAGTATTATAGTCTGCTATAGCAAGAGTAATTCTACTGGAATTTTGGTGTGGTTTGGTGTGGTTGTTTGGAACAGAAAATTTATATTCTTAAATTTAATCCATTCCTGTGCATCTAAACATATTATAAACAAGATCTTTTGATGAGGTTATTTCAGTTAAGGCGTGGTCCATGGTTAATCCTCTTACTGGAGTTCTTTATAAATGAGATGAATGAAGAAAAAGAGAAAGAGAAAGCCAAGGAAGCAAGAAGCTGAAATCAACAATACCTGGAAAAGAAGGGAAAGATCAGCAGATGCTGCCATGTGCCTTGCCATGTTGCAGAGGACATAAGGATCACCAGCAGTCAGTCTTCAGGACGAAAGCATCACCTTAATGATGCCTTGATTTGGACATTCTCAGGGTCTCAAAACAGAAAGCTCATAAGCTAATAAATTCCCATTGTTAAAGCCAACCCATTTTATGGTATCAGCTTTGAGCATTCTATCAAAATAAAATGACTGGTATTAATAGTATTTGAATCAAGCAGAATATTATTTTTTAGAGATTCTATAGATTACAGAAAAATCATGCAGAAAGTACAGAGTCCTTGTATATCCCTCTTACATGCAGTTTTTTCCCATTATTAACACTTTGCATTAGCAAATTATTTAATAATTATTATAATTATACTATTAACTGTAGTTATGGTTTACTGTTTGTGTTGTATAGTTCTACATTTCCTTTTTAATATTTATTCTGGTAACATATATATAAGTTATAGTTTTCTATTCTAGCCATTTTCAAATACACAATTCAACGGTGCTAATTACATTCACAATGTTGTGCTACCATTACTAATTTTTCTTTTGTTGCTTGTGCTTTTGGTGTAAAATCTAAGAAACCATTGCCTAATAATAGATCCTGAAGTTGTGTCTCTTTGTTTTCTTCCAGGAGTTTTATAATTTTGAAAGTTTTAAGTCTTTGATCTATTTTGAACTAATATTTACATATAATACGAAATAAGGGTCTACATTATTCTATGCATATAGTTAACAAGTTTTCCCATCACCTTTCATTGAAGAGACTATTATTTCCCCATTTAGTATATTTGGCCAACTTGTCAAAAAATCAATTGGCCATACATGTGAGTGTTGATTTGTGAACTTTCATTTTGATTCCATTGCTCTATATGTCTGTTTTTGTGTGAATCAGGTAAAATTTAACACTTCCTTATTACTGAAATATTTTCTTCCCTTTGCTTCCAGGATTCTATTCTTTTCTGGTTTTCCCCTTTCTAATTGTCAGTTCCTCTTTTATATTTTTGATGCTCTAGAGACTTCTAAATGTTGCAGTATATCATCACTCCCCAATTTTATTTTATTTTCACTGTAGTCACACTACAGGAGATATCATAGAATTCCCTGCCTTTAAATTCCACCCATGTGCTGATAGTTCCTAAATCATATACCCTAATTCAAAACTGCTTCCCAGATTATATTTAAAAACTTCTAATCTAATATCTTTAAAGTAAAATCTTAATTAAAATAGCAAAATTTACTTGTTCTATACCATGTCCTTGATTATCACCCTTAAGTGTGCTCTTCACTCATTTTTCTTCTACTTAGTAAGTTATGGCACCATATAGCCAGTTGCTTATTCCAAAAATTTTAACGATAATTCTGTCTTATAAATCTTGCATTCAATTCATCAGCAAATTCTGCCAGCTCTATCTTCAAAATATATCCAGAGAGTTTTAATTGTACTTGGGATATAGAAAGCCAAATGTGAATGTTGCTTCCATTCTATAACAAATAAAATCTGGGTGATGTATGGAATCATAAATTTTCAGAGTAGAGATCATAAATCAACTAAGCACAAGATAATAGATAGTTTGAGAAATGTGAAGCCCCATAGCACATGGAGGGTAGAAATTGTAACAACAAAACCAGAGCACAGCTAACCTACTAGCTAGATTGCCTCAACTTCCCATAGCAATGGCCTGACAGAAGAATAGGTTTATTAATTTATGGATGTAAATATTTATATCAATCTTTACTGCATGTCTATATTTGATAGCTGGAATTCAATAAAAAATCATGAATTATACATAAAGCCAGGAAAAAAATATGCTCAGTTAAGAGATAAACAGAGGATTAATGATCCAGATGTTGAAATTATCAGATAGGAAACTTAAAACAACTATGATGAATATGGAGAATGATCTCACATAAAAGATAGAAAACATGCATTAACATATTAAACAACATATGCAGAAAGATTAGGAGTATAAAAAGTATTATTCTGTCTAGATGCAGAGGAAGAAAGAGTAAGTGAACTTGAGGTGAGGTCTATAGAAATTAGCTAAAATGAAGCAGAAAGAAAAAATAAAAATTTTAAAAACAAAACATGCAGCTGGTCCAGACAAGATGTCGTAGACTTGTTCTCTCTACTCCTACTTTCTCAGGACAACTATAAACCCTGACAAAAGTGTAAGAGTAACCAAAGGAGAACACTGGCAGTTCCTAAGAGTGAGCTGAAATGGTTTAAGACCCCAAGACCAGAGGAAGAACAGAGAAGTAGCATGTCTATGTCTCTCCACACAATGAAGACAAAGCCAGTGTTCCCCAACCTCCAACCTAGCAAAGAAAGCAGCCCATATAGGTTCATTCTTTCCTCTCTGACAACACTATCAGCACAGGGAACCAAAAAACAGCACCAGTAAAATAAGTGATTCTTCTTCCCCCTAGGCTTTGAGGCTTCCCTCTCCCTCTGAAAGATACCAGAATATCTGGACAGTACTGACAACAGGGATTTCATCATAACAAGAAGTCCAGCTAGAGACCCTATTTTTCCCTGTGTTCCTGAAACACATAAGCTGCTGGGGAGCATGGACTGGAGCAATTAAGACACAATAATCATCCAGTGTGGTAAGCGATCTCTTCTATCACAGGTAAGGAAGATCACATCACAACAAGCACTCAGCCAAGGAAACTTTGTTCTTGCAGGCCTAAGACCCTCCACAATCAAAGACACTAGGTGTCTGAGCCTGGGAAAACTCCTTTTGCCTCTTCAGTAGCACCCAATAAAGCTAACAGACCAACATAACACCAAAAAGACCACAGTCCACAAAAGCAGACCACGATCTGCCTGATAAATCTATACAGAGTGATTGCCTGCTAAAATAAAAGATATAAATGGGACTCAATCTCCTAACATAATAGGCAAAATCTCCAGGATACAACAGAAAGTCACCTGTCATACTAAGAATGAGCAAAATCACAACATGAATGAGAAAAAAAACCAAAACAAGCGTCATCAACAGCAAGTTGAATCAAACGATAAAATTACTTACCAGGAATTTTTAGGCAACCATGAAAATCTCAGGAAAGAAATAAAAATTAAATAAAATAATAAAATGGAAATTACATAGCTGAAAAATACAATAACAGAAAAGTCACTGAATGGGCTCAATAGTGAAGTGGAGGTGAGGGGTGATAGAGTCACTGAATAGATAGATAGATCAGTGAAATTTATCCAACTGAACAACAGAGAAAAAATAATATAAGGGGAAAAGCAGAGCTTCTGAGTACTTTGGGAAAACAGCAAAATATCCAATATTGGTATTATTAGAGACTCCTAAGAGGAAGAGAATATCAACAGAGATAAAACAGTATTGAAAGAAATGCTTTCTTCCCCAAATCAAAGTCTTCAAGGATCAGGACAGAGCATAAACCACTGAAGAGTGTCACATATGAAAAGACCCCTGGGGGAGGAGAAGAGACTGTAGCAGAACTGTTGGCAAGAGATGTGCTCTCTCAATACAGTCTCTATCTGCTGGACCACATAAATGCGGAAAGAATCTTTCTGGATTGGATCCACTTTTCTGGATTGTCACCAACTGGTTCCCGGGGTGGGATACCCTAACTGAGAAGAAACTTACAGAAAAAGAGGGTGTGGGAAATGAACTGCTGTAGGGAGGTATGGGTCTCAGAACTGAAAAGTATAAGGAAAAGGGGTCACAGAGTGAGGGAAAGAATTTTTAAAAATCACAGGAGCCTGGGAGAAAATTTTGTGCAAAACCAAACAGAATAGATCAAGATTATTAGAGAATAAAGAGAGGAAAGGAAACTATCTACGAAAGATGAAACAATTGCACAAAAAGTACTTTCTCAAAAAGTGTACTACATACCCAGGAAAGAAACATATGAAGAGAGCTAAGAAAAACTGGAGAAGTTAAACATAGACTCCTCAAAAGGTCCGGAATAAGTTGGACCAAGTATTAAGGAATAGTCATTAATACGAAGCCAATAAGTAATAAATATCAGAAAATATTTTGAGATGAATGACGATGAGACACAACACATCAAAACTTATGGGATGCTTCAAAGGCACTGCCGAGAGGGAAATTTATAGCCCTAAATGCATACATTAAAAAAAGAAGATCTAAGTTTAAAGAATTAACTGGCACTTGGAGGAACTAAAAAAAGAAGAAACTAATTGCAAAGGAAACAGAAGGAAAGAACTAACAAAGATTAGAGCAGAAATAAATGAAATGGTAAATAAAAAAATAATAACATTAACAGAACCCAAAGTTTTTTCTTTGAAAAGATCATTAAAATTGACAATTCCTTAGTGAGATTGACAATGAAAGAGAAAAATTACAAATAATTAAAATCAGAAATGAGATGGAGACATTATTACTGACCCTGCCTCATGGGGATATTATGAACAATGGTATACGAACAAAGTAGAGAACCTAGATGAAATTGACAAATTCCTAGAAACAGACTGTGGTAGTTTGAGGCTTTTATGGACCCCAGAAAAGAGCATGGACTTAGAACTAAACCATTTCTGTGGATGTGAACCTATTGTAGGTAGGAGTTATTTTTTTTTGTTGTTTTACCTTTTTTTTATTTTTAAAGAAGTGTTCAATTACATAAATGTTACATCAAAAATATCAGGGATTCCCATGTACCCTACCTCCTCTGCATCCTACAATTTCCCCCATAATCAACATTTTTCATTAGTGTAGTACATTTGTTACAATTGATGAACACATATCAAAGCATAGCTACTAACCATGATTTATGACTTACATTATAGTTTAAACTGTCTACTGCATAATTTTATAAATTTGACAAAATGTATAATGGCCTGTGACTATCATTGCAATATCATGCAGGACAATTCCAATGTCCCCAAAATGCCCCATGTTACACCTATTCTTACCTCTCCCTCCTTTCAGATTTGATCACTTCTGTTAAGGGCCTTTGATTATATAACTTCAGTTATCTTAATCCTCTTATTGGAGTTTTTTATGATTTGGGTGAATATGGAGAGATAAGACATGGAAACTGAGACACTGAGACACTGAGACACAGGAGTTCAGAGAGGAGCCCACAGAAGCAGGAAGAAAAAGTCATAGGGGCAGAGAAAGAAAGCCATGAGCAAGGAGTCTAAATCAACAGAACCAGGGAGAGAGGAAGCCAGAAACTGAAACAATGAAACATGGATGGGAAGAGAGAAACCAGCCTTTGCCTCCATGTGCAAGTCTTCAGGGAGAAAGCATCACCTGATGATGCCTTAATTTGGACACCTTGACAACCTCTAGAACTGTAAATCCTCATTATAAAAACCAACCCATTTCTGATTTATTGCTTTCAGGAGCTTTTAGCGAACTCAAACACACAAACAACCTACATTGATTCTAGGGGAAACAGAAGATCTCAGCAGACCAACTACAAGGAAAGAATTTGAATCAGTCATCAAAAAAACAATTCAAAAAGATTTTGAATTGTTCATCCTAACAATGAAAAACTCAGGACCAGATGGCTTCATAAGTTAATTCTATCAGACTTCCCAAGAACAATTAATACCAATGCTGTTCAAACTCTTTCAAAAAATTGAAGAAGAGGGAACATTACTTAACTCATTCTATGAGGCCAACATCACCTTAATACCAAAGTCAGGTAAAGACCCTACAAGAAAAGAAAATTACAAGTCAATTTCTCCCATGAATATAAATGCAAATATCCAAGGATATATAGGATTTATATGTGGAAAACTATAAAACTTTATATGTATAAATGGAAAGGAATAACATGTTCATGGATTAGAAGATTAAATATTGTTAAGATGTCAATTCTACCCAAAATGGTTTACTACTTTAACATAATCCAAATGAAAATTCTTATAGCCTACTAAGAAGTGGAAAAGCCAATTATCAAATTTATTTTGAAGGGTAAGGGCCCCTGAATAGCCAAAACAATCTTGAAAAAGAAGAATGACATTGAAGGAATAAAAATTCCTGGCTTTAGAGCATATTACAAAGGTACAGTGGTCAAAATAGCATGATACTGACCACAAGGAATAAACAATGAAATTGAAATAAGAGATCAGAAATAGACACTCACTTCTATGTCCAATTGGTTTTCGACAGGCAGCTGAGTCTACGCAATGGGTTAAGAGTAGTCTGTTCAGAAAATGGGTATCATATACAAAAGGTTGAAAGAGGACCCTTTTATTTTCTCTAATTAAAAAAAATGAAATATATCTCTAGGCTTAAATGATTTCATTTAGAAATCTGCCAAACATTTTAAACAATAAATAAAGCCAAGTGCATTAGATCTATGGGTGTCATCAATCCACCTCATGACTTATTATAAAGTTACAGTTCCCTAGACAATATGGTTTGGATAGATACATAGCTCAATGAGACAAGATAGAAGACCAGAAATATATCTATACAAATATTCACAACTGATTGTTGACTTGCAAACATCAGAGGTTTATAAGTAAAAAAACTCAAAAAACTTATTTTGAATTGCAAAAACAATTAAAAGGAGAAAAATTATCTATTAAACAAATGGTGAGGGAAGGGAGAGGTAAAAATAGGTGTAATATGGATGCATTTTTGGGACATTGGCATTGTCCAGAATGACGTCGCAATGACACATACAGGCCATTATATATTTTGTCATAACTTACAAAATTGTGTAAACTATAATGTAAACTATAATCCACAGTTACTGGCAATGCTTCAATATGTGTTTATCAATTGTAACAAGCGTACCACAATATTGAAGGATGCTGTTAATGTGGGAAAGAGTGGGAGGGGGAGGGAAGGGGGCATATGGGAATCCCCCATATATATTTTTCTTTCTTTATAATTTCCCTTTATTTTTTCTGTAACTATGTAATCTAAAGTTTCTTTAAAATTAATTAATTTTAAGAACTTCAAACCTAACTCTCACATCCTACATAAAAATTTGCAAAATAAATGACAGACTTAATTATAAGATGCAAAACTATAAAAGCTTTAGGGAAAAAAATAGAGAAAATCTTTGGAATCTAGAGATAGACAAAGAGTTCTACAATTTAACACCATAAGCAAGATCCATAAAAGGAAAAACTGGTAAATTGGACTACACCAAATTTTAAAACCTTTGCCACATGAAAGACCCTGTTTATGGAATGAATAGATGCGATTCTGACTGGGAGAAATGTTTGCTAATCACAAATAAAATGAAGAACTAGAATCTAGAATATATAAAGAAATCTAAAAACTTAAAATTAACTAAACAACCAACCAATAAGAAAATGAGCAAAAGATATTGTAAAGACATTTCAACAAAGAAGATATATAGAACACAAATAAGCAAGCAAAATGATGTTCAGTATCTTTATCCATTAAAGAAAAATCAACTAAAACCTGCCATAATGGGAAAGAAAAAAAAAAGAAAGAAAGTAAAGGGGAAAAATATCAAAAACACCAAATGATGATGAATATGTAGAGAAACTGGCTCACTCATACATTGCTGGTGGGAATGTAAAATGTCAAAGAGAGTTTAGCAGTTTCTTAAATATCTAAATGTGCAACTACCATAAGACCCAGCTGTTTCACTCTTGGGCATTTACCTCATAGAAATGAAAACTCATGTTCAGAAAAAAGCCTGTACTTTAATTTTTACAGCAGCTTTATTTGTAATTTCCTCAAACTAAAAACAATCCAGATGTCTTTTATCAGGTGAATGGTTAATAAAACTGGTAAACACAAAGCATGACAAGCTACTCAATATTCCCTTTATTCAATTCCTTTTATTATTACTTGGTTCTTTTAATTAAAATGGGAAAAATATTGATACCCTCCACAACCTGGTTTTATCTCTAGGGAATTATGCAGAGTGAAAAAAAAGACAATCCCCCAAAGGTTGCATAATGTATGGCTGCATTTCTGCAACATTCAAAATGACAAAATTTTAGAAACAGAACACATATTAGTGATTGCCATGTGTTTAGAATGGAGGTAGGAATGTGGGTGGGTTATTAAAGGGCAACGTGGGGATTCTTTGTGGTAATGGAATTCTCCGTATCTTCACTATTGTGGTTGAAACACAAACCACAATATGTGATAAGTTTTATTGAACTGAGAGCCACACATACACAAATGAGTACAAGTAAAATGAGGGAAATGTGAATATGATTGGTGGGTTAGTGAGTTACATGTCAACATCCTGGCTGTGAAATTGTACTATAATTTTGCAAGATGTCATCACTGGGGAAATGTAGTAAGGGATACCTGGAATCTCTCTGTATTATTTATTATACTGAAATGTGAATCTAAAATTATCTCAATAAAATTTTCAATTAAAATATTAAAGTAGAGCATCCAAGAGGTATGAGAATATATCCAATGATCTAATTACATGCAAATGATTTTTCAGAAAGAGAAGGAAATGTGATAAGGCAGAAGTAATATTTGAAAAATTAACAATGAAGAGGCTTCCAAAATTAACTAAAGAGAACAAGCCACAGATCCAAGAACCTTAATGAACTTAAAAAAAATACAATAGAGATAATACATGCAAAATTAAAATGAGTGATCCTAGAAACATCATAGTCAATTTGATGGAAATCAAGGATAAGGAAATTCTTTAGATCAATAAGAAGAAAGGAAATAATCACAGAATTCTTGTCAGAAATTGTGAAAGTCAGAAGAAAATAGATCAACATCTTAAAGGTGATTAAAAAAAATTGTGAACACAGAATTTTATCCATACTAGAAATACCTTTCAAACATGAAAGCGAAATAAGAACATTTCTATACAAACAAAAGCTGAAGAGAATCATTGGCAGCAGATCTATATTACTAATACAGGAAATGTTAAATGCATTGGCATATAGTGGTTACCAGAGGTTCTGAGGAGAGGGATAGCGGAGAATAGGTGTAATATATCACATTTTTAGGGAATTTGAATTAAGTATAAACTACAATATAAACTATAGAGCTTGGCTAGTAGCAATGCTTCAGTATTCATCAATTGTAACAAATGACCACAAAATTGTAGGATGTTATTAATAATGGAAGGAAGACTTGGGAGAGGGATGGGGTGTGATAAATGGGATTCCCTTATTCTTTCAACGTAACTTATGTAATCTAAAATCTCTTTAAATATAGCTTATTAAATATAAAGAAGAAAAAGCAATAAAAATTTATCCATGTTGCAAAGTGTTAATACTAGGAAAAATTGTACTTGCGTGTGTGTGGGTCTGTGAGAATTCTGTATTTTCTGCATAATTTTTCTATAAACCTACTTGTCTAAAAAAAATAAGTATTTTTTAAAAAGAAATATTAAATGAAGTTCTGCATGCAGGACTGTATCAGAAGGAAATGAGAATGTACAGAAAGAAATGAAGAGTGTCTTTTGTTCACCAAATATTTATTAATCTTCTCTTATGCTTGTCTAACTGCTGACCATGACTGAATATTATGTTGTGATATCATTTTAATGTGTGTTTCAGCATTTTCTTTATATAGAAAACAAAATTAATAGAAATGAAACTATCTTCTGGCAAGTTTCCATCAAAAAAAATCAAAAGCTTTTATTAAGATACAGAAGACTTAACTATATGAGACAAGCATGATTCCTGCCTCAGAAAGCTTATGGTCTATGACGAGAGTCAGAGGTTACACAAATATTTAAATAAATATTTATTTATCTACTGTGGTGGGTTGGATTGTGTACACCAGTTTGGGCACTTTGATGATCTTCATCTCCATTCTGGTGGATATATATACATTGTAAAGAAGATATCTTTACTACATTACTTTAGTTAAGGTGTTGCACCATGCAATCAGGTTGGCTTTAATCTGGATTCTTGCAGTCCTTTATAAACTGAGTGCAAGCCAGATGGAGAGAGGAGCTCCATGAAGTAACTAGAAGCTGTAAGTCAATGGAACCTGGAAAAGAAAGAAGACACCACCGCTAGCCACATGATAGAAAAGCTAAAGATCAAGGACCACCTACAGTCACCCCAGAATACCACAGTCTTCTGAGAGAAAATGATGTATTGCTAATGCTTTGATTTTAGATTCCTAATGGTCTCAAAACCATAATACTAACACATTGTTTAAACCAACCCATTGTATGGGTTTTAGTACCCAGGAAACTAAAATACCTACTATTTTGCTAAGTGTTGGGAATGAATAGGACCAGAAGTAATAAATCATTGTCACAATGTTTAAGGGTCCCCCAAGGAAACACTCAAGTATTTATAAAATACTTATAATATGTTAGCTTCCTTATTTCTCTCATGATCTCTGGAAATAAAAATTACTAGCAATTTGATTCCTAGTTCCCAAGCGAAGTGAGTTTCCCAAAGTTGTAAATTTAGTAAGCCATAGAGCAGATTCACATCTATATTTTCCTACTTCACAGATGTGACCAGAAAGGACCATGTGCAAAGTCCAAATGCGGAAGTACCTTTCGGTTCAAGTGGAAGCCAGGGTGTTAGTGATACTGGAAGTTATGGGAAGCACAGGATTCAATCTTGACTCAGCTCCTATGCAGTTCTAGGACTGTTCATCCAGGTGGACCCATCTACCTAGTTTGTAATACAAAAAGCAGTTTAGATTCTTGCTACAAGGTGAGTGGTGAAGGGTAGTAGTGCTGGTGTCAGTGGTTGTTAGATAAGCAGGGTTACTACCCTGACCAACCGCATCAGAATCCCCATTGGAACAAATCTCCAAGAGATTTGTATTCACATTAAAGTTTGGAAAGCAGGGCTCCAGGTAAACTCCCAGATGCCATGATTATGAATAGATACAAATTGACTGGGAATGAAGTTTGGGCTTCCTCCATCTCTTTTACCCTAAAAAAAAAATTCTAGAACATTTTCTGTTTCTTGAATATAAAGAGAAAAAAAAAGATTAATCTTATGCTCAATAAAAATTGTATTAGTTTCTTTTTATGACAATCTGATTCAATATAAATTATAGCAATAATTCTTCACATATATCTAAAACCTGTTAACCATGTTCCCTGTTGTGTTACTCTTCATAATCTAATTGAAAAGGTATTCTTTTACTATCTCTTATGTTATAAAACAGAAACTGTGAACTTGAGGGGTTAAATGTCTCATTCTGGAACACAAATCTAAAAGTGCCAATCGCAGTTTATGAACTTGAATTTTTCTGACTACAAAGTTCCTGCTCCTAAGGAAGAAGCCAGATATCTACTATAGGAAAGGTGAGTCACAGAAGTAGCAAGCCTAGGCTACTTCATTTGTAAATTAGGGTTATAATGTAAACATCTACTTGGCAACTTTTTGAGAGGCAACTGTAATATAAATGGAATCTCTCTGAAAGTTTAAAATGTTTGACATTTTAAAATATTTTTGTAGAGTTTAATATATTGCATCTTTTTTCTGAAAACTATTTTAAATCTTTAACTTATAGAGTCACTCAGACTCTTGTTTTTCACTCCAGTCCATTCCCTGATATGGAAACAAAGAGGTCGTTTTGAAACACATATTTCATCTTTTTATATCACTGATTAAAAAATTTCAGTGAGCCTCATTGACACCTAGAGCATAGTTTCTAACAAAGATACACAGGAGATATAACAGGGTACATTGAAAATACGGAGTTCCTACCTGACTGGAAACAATTGCATCAGAATTTGTAGGCATCACCTTGGATATCTATTGTCCATTCTATTCTGGCTGCTTCCCTGTATTCAAGAGAATTATTTTATTACCCTGTGTTAAGGGAAAACAAATTGTTTTTTCATTATTTTAGCTCTTTTCTCTACTGATTACCTATATATAGAAAAATCATTGTCAAATGTATCAAATAAAGTTTAATGACTACTTTTAGGCATATCAAAAAGAGACTTTCTTCTTTGCCCTCATCCTCATCCTTTCAAATTTTCCATCCTAATCACTTAGCTTTCTTCAACATAGAAGCAAATTCCAGAAATTGAAATTAGACTCAAAATATTTTAAATCAACAACCATAGACAATGAATATTCTATGGAACCAATAAGTCAAATCACTCAATATTTTAGCAATAAGGAAAATGAAGCTCAGAAAAGAAGACCTGCTCAATGCCACATTAGAAATTGACTATAAATATTCCCCACCTCTAACTTCTGATCCTGGTCAGATTGCCTGACAGCAATGGTTCATCTATGATAGGTTTCGACAACAGGGATTGTCAATTTCCTAGAGCTGTGGTAACAAAGTAGTACAGACTGGTTGACCTACAATAAGAGGAATTTATGGTCTCAGATCTGGGGGCTAGAAGTTTGAAATCAAGGTGTTGGCAAGGCCATGTTTCCTCTGAAGTCTGTAGGGTTTTGGCTGTGGCTTAACTCATTCTCTGCCTCTGTCACATGACCATTCTCTTTCTATTTCTGTCTATGTCAAATTTTCCTCTCTTAGAAGAAAAGAATACCAGTCATATTGGATTAGAACTCATCCTAAACCACTTTGGCCTTACCTTAATTAATAACTTCTTTGAAGACACTATTTTCAAAAAAAGATCACATTCATGAGACTAGGGGTTAGGATTTGAACATTTCTGTATTGGGGACATAGTTCAATAAACAATAAGGGCTATAAAGAAAGAAATAGTCAAAAAACCAAAAATATAGAAATGAATGAAGGTAATATAATTTTTTTCTTCCAATTTTTTCTAGTATTCAAGCATATTATCTAAGAATTCTTCAGTAGTTACTCGGCATCTCTATTTTTTTTCTCACTGACACAAAAGAATAGTAGAAGATTTCCCATAGAACAAGTGTGACAATTAAAATTTTAAATCCTCACAGGGCCCACTGGATGGAATGGAGGAGAGTATGGGCCATGATGTGGACCATTGACTATGAGGTGCAGAGGTGCCCAAAGATGTACTTACCAAATCCAATGGATGTGTCATGATGATGGGAACGAGTGTTGTTGGGGGGGGAGAGGGGGGGGTGGGGGGAGCGGGGTTGAATGGGACCTCACATATATATTTTTGATGTAATATTATTACAAAGTCAATAAAAAAAAAAAGGAAAAAAAAATTTTTAAATATTTACGAGAGTACATGAGACATGTCATATGCTATGCAAACATTACTTACCACTATTGTCATTATATTTATTATATTTGTGTTTTCTATGGTACTCTCTATCAGTAACAACTCAATCAGAGATGCAGACAATTTAGGAGAATGTTTATATAATCCCCGGATTGTGCTTGTGGATTCCAGCTTGTTCTTTCTCTTTTCTACTTGATTTCCATCTTCCTTTCTTAATTGCCTCTTCTGTGGACCTTAAGCATCAGACATGCAGTTTTTATACGTGCAGTGTAAAGCATGAGTTGCTTTACAGAGACTGCTTCACTGACTTCCACAATTGTTTAAGACCAAATTCCTATAGCAAAACCTTCCATGTAAATTTAGCAAACAGTATTTAGAAATTTTACCTAAAGAAATAATCATAAGTTAACACAAATGTTTTCATACAAATATGCTCATGACATTATAAAAAATATAAAAAAACAAATGGAGAAAAATGTCTAATAATAGGATAGTTGTTATCTCTATGAGCAAAGTCACATTCATTTAGCTCTTCAAAATGAAATGAAGATACATTCATTTATCTATTCATGTAGCTTTTCACAATAATATTTTGAAAAAAATAGGTGATATGTATATACTATTTCTATAAGGGAAATCTAAACAATACACCAAATACCTATGTTAGATGATTAAATAATAGTTTCTAAATATTAAATTATTAATTTTTGTATACAGGATTATAGATAATTTTAATTGTTACTAGTAATTTTATATATCCATTAGAAATTTTCTAAAATGAGGAACTGTTGCTTTTATTGTAAAAAGAAAGAAAGCTCAAAGGATGCAAAACACATTAAAATGCCAACAATATGCTGGAAAACAAAAGATAAATATCTTACTATTTAAAGAGCTCTTACAAAATGCCAGGAACAAAACTGGGACCCAACCAGTGAATAGAGGAAATTATATGTACTGCTAATATTAAAAAGAGAGTCAATATAAGAATTGAATAATGATTTGAAACATTGATTTTCAAAATATCAAATTAATGGTATTTAAATAACTAAATAAAACGTTATTATCTACTGAGTTTCACACACAGTTGTTGCTGAAAATACATTGCTATTATTATTTTAGTAGTAGATAGAGTTATAATAAATTAACCAACCTACAAAATGAAATCATTAATCATCTTACAACACTCTGAGCTAGCAACACCACCTTAGAACCTTCCTCTCTTCCTCTTTTGGGACCTTTATACACTTCAGGCCACATACCTAAGAATACTACCTTCCCCATCTGTATCTATGCCAACACCCCCAACATTCTTCCTTCCCTCCTTTCCTGGACAAACTTAATTTTACCTCCTGAAACAAAACCTTCTGGCTGGCCCCCCAGCTGGTCAAACACTTACGTTTGCTGACCACTTGCCCACAAATTTGGGGACCAGTCATCTCCCTAACACAGTACCCGGTCAATGCTGCAATACTTATCAGCACCAAAGATCCACTCAAGTCTGGGTAAACTAGAAGATGAATAGTAAGGGATTCAAACACTACCCAGTACTGTTGGGGACTCCCTGCCAGTTCTTGTGATTCTATGCTTCTAAAGACAAATTATGCTGACTGAAATATCTAACCAATGATGACACGAGCATGTCATAAACTAAACACCTGTTACCTGGGAGGAGAAAACAACCTTGTCCAGGACACCTAGAGAAGCATTGTGTTTCAGGATTAAGGCCCCAACAGGTGTATGTAAGTACTGTCTACTGGCAGGTTAACCAGTGAGCTGGTAAGTATAAACTCTGAAGAAGGTTCCAGCTCACCAATAACCAATCCACATTTGCATCTACTTTCAACTATTAAGATAGATTTGTCTTTTCTGGTGGAGACAAGGCCTATGTCTCTGTAGCAATTTGATATAATTGATGAATTCCAAAAAGAAATATTGGATTATGCTTGTAATCTGATCTATACCTGGGCATGATTAAATTATGATTAGAGCATTGTGTCCCCATGCCTTGGTGGGTGGGAACTCACAGATAAAAGGCATGGCAAAGAACAGAGTTGAGGATTCTTAATATTGGAGTTTTGATTTTGAAGTTTAATGCTGAAGACTTAAACTGGAGCCCTGGGAAGTCAGCACACAGAGGAAAGAGAAGCCAGCCCCAGGAAGGAAGGAATCTTGAAACCAGAGTAAAGAAAGCCCCAGGAATGTAGGAACCTAGGAAGCCAGAACCTTTGCAGATGTCGGCAGCCATCTTGCTCCAAATAGACTTTGGTGAGGGAAGTAACTTATGCGTTATGGCCTGGTATCTGTAAACTCCTACCCCAAATAAAAACCCTTTCTAAAAACCAACCAATTTCTGGTATTTTGAATCAGCACCCCTTTGGCTGACTAATACAGTCTTCTTGCCTCTCCTTTGGATTGGCTTATGATCAACCCCTCTATCTACTATGGTCCTGAAAACCTCACCATGACATTTCCTGTATTTTCTCACCATACAATAACTAAAAGGCACTGCCCCTCCTTATCCCCCTCCTAGCTGTCTTAGGCATAATCACTACTGTGGGAACTGGGGTTGGCAGTTTAAACCAAACCCAGCAGGTCTACCATTATCTCTCCTTAGAGTTAACCAACAGCATAGAAGAAACTAGCTGTGACTTAGAAACCCTTAGATGGCAAATAAACACCCTTGCTGCTGTGGTGCTGCAGAAGTGTAGAGTCCTTCCATTTTGGTGGGTGCATAATGCAAGCAGAATTCTCATACACTTCTGGAAGTATGAACTTTTAAATTACTTATAAATACTTCAATCTAGTCATCTGGAGTCTGTCAATTGATTCTGTGAGCTTCATGAAACTGTGAGCAATTATGTAAAATGTTTATAAATGTACATGTGCATCTATGCATAATAGGAAAGATAAACTCATGCATAATAGGAAAGATAAAACACAAAAAGCTAAACAGTATTACTCACACAAATGCTAGATTATACATAAAATCAATTATCTTGCAAACACTGAAAACTATGTTTATAAAACCTTTTAATAACATAAAACATGCTTATTCAATATCAACACATTTGTAATAAAACGGGATAAAATTATCTCAGTACATAAATACTGAATAAAGATATAAAGAAGAATATTTCTATATATGGTCATTTTAGACTTGTTCTTGACATGTTATTAGAGTTTAAAGATATTGATAATCAAGAATTATTTTACATATTAATTTTAAGATGGGATGATAAGGTCTTTGAGGCAGTTGAAATACCTTGTACAAGAGTAGGAGGACCCGGTATGAAATGAAGCATAAACATTCATTCCAGCAATGAGGCTAAAAGCCAATAGGGTCATGATCACACAAGGCCACATGAGTTATATAAGGGAATTTAGATTTTATCTTTGACATTGGAAGCCAAAGAGAACATTTCATTAGAGAAAATGATAAGTGAAGACTTTCATTATATAATAATATTTAAAATAGTGATAACATCATCAACTAGCCAAGAGTTATTTTAGGTATACTCGCGGCCAGGCCCTGTACTAAGTGTTTTACATGTATCATCTCATTTACCTTTGCAATTTCTGTTTTGATATGGATATACTGTTTGTAAATGTTGATATTTTAAATAGATACTAAAAGAAATATTTTCCTAAAAGTAAGTCCACATTATAGAGCCATAATATATAGCACACCAAAGAGAGAAATTTCAAATCTGGACAACTAAGAAACAGTAAATGGTTAAATAAAAACAAAACTTAGGTAAGAAGAGACTTTATATAAAAAAGATTAATAAAAAGAGTGCACAATAGGGGGAAAGGAACTATTGCAACAGAGAGAACTCTTTGACCATAGAATCTTGTAGATGTCAGGTAGAAAGGTATTTTCTCAAATATGTCTGGTAGAGAAGAACAGTATGGAAGGAGGAAGAAAGAAGTGAGAGGAGAGAGAGCTGAGCAGTAGGATCAACAAATGTTTTTTCCTGAAATTAGTTACTTCTCAGGAGTGGTCATTAATGAGGGCCTGTACAATGGCTCAGTCTAAAGATGGTTGTGGAATGGAGAGTAGCTCACATGGAATTTGGTCAAGTCAGGTACTTTGCTCATATTGCTCAGTGGGTGTGAACATTTCAGCTAAAAATGGAATTTGGAGGTTCAGTGCCTGGCCTTGTCATAGAGAAAGAATAGGCCATCCAGGGCATCCAGCTAGGTCGTATAGGCAAAGAGTAGTTCTTTGTAGTAGCCTTTCCTGGAACAACAAAAAAAAAGGTATATGGGGCTTTATTTTAACCTTTACTATTTTCCCAGGTCTCAAGACTCAAGTAAAATTCAACATGGTAAAAAAACCAAACAATTCTTGAATTTATCTGAAACTAGTACTTCAAATCCATGATGTAATTCAGCCTAAGAATGTGAACTAGTATTTGGATTCCCTGAAATTGGAAAAACATTTAGATATATCAAAATTTTCCTTTTTATCATTTTAAGAAGAAAAAATTCATAGTTAGAAGGATAAGATAAACTGAAGACATTTTGCAAACTACCCACATTCATAGAAACCAAAGATAAAGGTGTAAAAGATAGTGGCAGAGGTTCAATTAATAAATGTTTATTGAGGAATTCAACATAAACAATAACCAAACAAATAAACTGGAAAAGAGGTGGAGGAGTAGCCTTCTTATTCAAGGACATTCTCTGAATTTGAATTCATGAAAATAGTATCACCCGTTACTATATTCTCTCCTAGGTTTCTTACTTTTCTATTAGCCACATGAGTTTCAAGAAGGAGGGACTATGTTAGAGAAAATAATGCCATTCAGGGAAGTGTTAGTTATGCTGAATATTCAATTATGGTACAATAGCACAATATGACACAAAAATAGGATGTGTGATACCACCTGAGAAGTAGTTTATTCTACTTCCCAAAGCTTTACCCCCATGCAATGCTCATAGCCAATACTTGGTTAAAGTCTTTAATAATTCATTCTTGGATTATTGCAAAACCCTTTTATCTGGTCTCCATCACTTGCCTATTCCATAGCTGCTCTCTCCACTGCCTAGGAGCTTGACCCCCACAACTAATGACCCGGTTTGTGGTATTCATTCTTAAATAAATAGCATATGCCTCTTAAACAATCCTCTTTCCTTGCATAATACCACTATTTTTTTTTTAAAGAAATTGCAATAGATACTTAGCTTTGTTTGAAGACACATAATACCACTATTAATCTTTCAGGATCCTTAAACTTCAAGTTCTTCTCTTTCTTCTTCTACTTTTATCTTATCAACCGTATGTCCATGTGCTGTCTCTTGTGAATCCTACTCTTATGACTACAATGACATGGATTTTCCCTTCAACAAATGCCCAATGCTATATTTCTACTACAACATTTTGTGGGTAGTAATTATAATATATTAATTACTTAATAGATATTGGATAAATGAATGAATAAATGAATGAATGCCTTCTTTCTAGCTTTCTCTTCCAGTCTTTCTACAGAGTTCTGCCTCTGTATGTATATCTATGTCTTTTGACTTAACATTTTACTCAGTGTTTTGCAGATTCTCTTTCATGGTTTCAACCTCCATCAGAGTTTTTGGAGGCGTATGGGAAAAAATATAAAAGTGATTAGAGGTGTACATTGGTGCTGCTATAGCTTTCATATCCTCTTGTTCATCTCTTCCTTATAATATGTGACTTCTTACATGGTACCTTCAAGTAATTATTCAAAACCACAGGAAAAAAGGCATGAACAACTAGTATTATAAGTTGATAGATGGGTAACTTAAGTCTAATATAAAGGAATATTTACTCTGAAATAGAAGTCTATAAAGAACTAACAGTAGCAAGTTTAAGAGCTTTTAATTATATTAAGCATTATAACACAGAAACTCTATATTACATTTGCTTATAACATTGGAAAAAATCTCATCACTCTCTCTGAACTATGGATTAAACCTTGAGACCCAGGCTTTTGGTTATTTTTTCTTTTCTTAAAAGAAATTTGACCAGCCAAAGACTAGTTGAATATATTTTTAAATGGAAAATAGCATAGAAGGAGAAATCTTAACAAGAAACAATGTAACCTGAAAGATTATTTCTCAGATGTAGGTTCATATGCATATGGAAATTGATAGTCTTGTCTGTGCCAAATTTGATTTAACAGTTTTACAAGTGATTCTTACTGGTTTGCCATGTCAGATGTGATAGTGTGACTACCAAGAGTGTCAAAATTCTGGTGGTCCTCTATAAAATCAATTACTTAAGAATATTTAGTTGGTGTTGGGATAATGCTTACAGTGCTCAAAAATGATTTTGGAAGAATTAAATAAATGAATGAAGGTATTTCTCAAAAAAAAATCCATTGTGGAAGGAACTCTGGCTTTTAAATGCTCTAGGAAGCTTATTTATCTTGCTAATTATTTGATTTGGATACATATTAAATTTTCTATTCTTGAAATTGCACATTTCCAAAGGAAGGATTTGGGCAAAGACATTCCTGATGATCTTTTAATCTCTAGTCCATTTGGCTTCAATATGCAAGAATTTCTTCGAAGTGGCAGTTCCTCCATAAATTGCATTTGGATAATTTTCTTCAAGAAATTAAAGAGCATTTTAGAGCTGGAAGTTATCTCTCACTTCTCATTTTTAATTTGAGCAAGTAGAGGTCCAGAGAGGTTAGAATGACCTTCAGCAGCTCCTCCTGATGCTGCTGTTCAATTCCCTTTACAACCACACCTTTATTCTGGTTAGCAGACTGAAATGAGAAAGCATTCCTTCGTTCAATTGCTTTTTTTAAATAAACTTCTCCTGATAGCATATGCAAATGTTTATACAATATAATGCTCATAAAACCACATAAGACACTCTTTAAATTTAGCCATTTGTCTATTTGCCCTTTCTCCTATCTGTAAATAAGACCTCTGTTTGACAAAAGTTTATGATGCTAATAGCTTTGGAAGTAGATGTGATATGTGATAATTAGGTCCCAGTTACAGAAAATGTAAATCAATAATAACAAGTGAATTTTCACATCCAACATCTTGTCCCTTTCTGAGCCTTGCCTCTTTTTTGTTTCCCTCATGTGTGTATTGGATTAGTCAGTGTTCTCTAGGGAAACAGAATTAACAGGAGATATATGTAAATAGTAAGGGATTTTATAAAATTCTCTCACACAACCTTGGGGATGCAGAAGTCCAAATTCTGCAGGGCAGACTTCAAACCAGGGGCTCCGATGAAAGTCCTTGATGAGTTCCCGGTGATAATGGCAGTTGAAAGTAGAGCTGGAAATTCTCTCTCTGCAATTGCTGAAATCACTTCCCCTTTTGAGGCCTTCAGCTGATTGGACAGATGTCACTCATTACTGGGGGCAATCTCTTTGGTTGATTGCAGATGTAATCAGCCTTCTATGCAATGAATTCAGTGATTATTAAAGTCCATGAAATTTATTACATTTAGCTCAGTGCTTGCTTGAATAAAAAACTGGGCACAATTACCAAGCCAAATTGACACATTAGCCTAAGCATCACAGTGATAGCACCTACACATATCAACTTAAACCATACTTAGTCTCTTAAAAAAATCAATAACATATAGATATATATGTATATATTTCTGCCTAATATTCAACTGTCCTACATACAACTGGAAATGCCCTAATTCTCTCCAGAATAGGGTTCAAGTCCTTGGGTAATATTCATTCTTAAATTTGACATCCTTAAATGTTGACATGAACCTAATACAACTTATGTCATATGACAATAAGAAAAGGGAAGAAAACAAAGATATTCATATGTACATATACAATCATACTCAGAACAAGGAAGAAATATTCATGACCATTACATTCCTCATTTCTATAACTGGCCATGAGGTCAAAGTTCATATCTATTACTATCTTCTTCTACTACCCATTCCATGACTTCCTTTACCCTCAGCAAGCCACTCATCTGGCTGTGGTTCTTTGCCTGATAGGGTAATTCAGACCTTCATTCCTGAAGATTCTGGGCCATTTTTAGTCCTGCTTGAATTGGGTTGAATTTAATCACAGGACATGGTAGTACTATTCCAGGTTATTCCAGGAAAACTCTTCTTTACTTCCATAATGTAAGGGTAGTCCTATATCCCCTTCGTAGTCAGCATCAATCACCCCAACTAGTACAGTAATTCCCTTTTTTGTCTGATGATTTAAAGGTGCAAGGAGCCCAAATTGGCCAGGTGGCAGTCTTAACTTCCAGTTCCATGGAATCACTGTTGTGTTCCTTGGTGGAAGCACTTCTCCTTTTGGAACTAAAATCTGTAGACCAGCAGAGCTTAAGGTTGCAGAAAGAAGAAGCAAAAATTTTCCTAGTGGATTATTAGGGGTAATAGTGAGTGATGCCATTCCTATTTCCACCCCTTGATTCCTAGACCTGTGAATCTCGTTTATGAGAGAAATAGTACCATAGAGTGGATGCTGATTTAGAGCTTCGCCTCCTGGAGAGCATTGCCCTAGTCCTGCAAGGTATTGCCACCTAGTTGGCACTGTAATTGAGTCTTCAAAATTCCATTCCACTGTTCTATCAGTTCAGCTGTTTCAGCATGATGGGGAACATGGGAAAACCAGTGAATTCCATAAACATTTGCTGTGGTGTGGGTTCTTTAATCAGAAACAGTGCTATGTGGAGTGCAGTGGTGATGGGTAAGATGTTTGGTATGTCCATGAATGGTGGTTTTGGAAGAAGCATTGTATGCAAGGAAGTCAAACCCATATCTGGAGCATGTGTCTATTCTAGTTAAAACAAATTGTTGCCCTTTCCATGATGGAAGTGGTCCAGTGTAATCAGCCTGCCACTAGGTAGCAGGCAGATCACCTCAGTGTTATATAGGGGCCTGAGTGGTCTCTGCTACTGGCAGATTGGGCACTCAGCAGTGTAGCCAAGTCAGCCTTGGTGAATGGAAGTACATGTTGCTGAGCTCATACATATCCTCCATTCCTACCACCATAACCACTTTATTCATGAGCCTATTGGGCAATGACAAGAGTGCTGACGAAAGAGGCTGAGTACTAGCCTCAGAGTAGGCCATCTTATCCACTTGATTACTAAAATCTTCCTCCACTGAAGTCACCTCTGGTGAGCATTCCAAGGGATACAAATATTTTCATGGTTGTTGTTTTCTCCCACTCAAAAAGGTCTATCCACATACCTCTTTCCCAGATGTCTTTGTCATCAATTTTCCAATCGTGTTCCATCCTCATTCCTAATCATCCAGCCAAACCATTGGCAACAGCCCATGAATCAGTGTACAAATGCACCTCTGGCCATTTCTTCTTCCAAGCAAAATGAACAACAGGTACACTGTTTGATGTTATGCCCACTGGGAGGATTTACCATCTCCATTGTCCTTCAGGAATGTCTTAGGAAAAGGTTACAGTGCTTTTTGATTTAAATAATGCAGCAAAATAAGTGTATTTATAAGTCTTTTTAAAAACACTAAAAAGGCAATAAACCATATCCTGGTTTAGAACTGTAACTACCTATACAAAACAAGATATCTAGAACTGCATTGTTCAATATGGTAACAATTGATCACTTGAAATGTGCCTAGTCCAAATTGAGATGTGCTTTAAGTGTAAAATACCCACCAGATTCCAAAGATCTGGTATAAAATAAGAAATAATGTAAACTATCTCCATAATTATTGTTTATATTGATTACACATTGAAAGGATAATATTTTACATATATTGGATTAAATAAAATTTATTATTACAATCAATTTTGTTTGTTTCTTGATTTTACTTTTTTTAATGTGGCTACTAGAAAATTTATAAGGCATATGTTGCTTGCATTTCTGGCTCACATTGAATTTCTATATTATATAGAAATATATGCTAGGACTATAAATTGCAAAGGTAAAATGTCACAATCTGGAGGCCTGCATAACTCTGATATGCAGAATGCTCTAGATCACTGCCATCCGGTAGAAATATCTTGTGAGTCAGAAATATAATACACATGCCATTTTACATTTTCAAGTAGATATATTTTAAAAAGTTAAAAAAGAAATATGCAAAATTAATTGAAATAATATATTCTCCAGGTTTCACTCTGCTTCTAGTTTTCATTTGTAAAACTTTTACATTCCAAACAAGTTTAGAGATCAAGGTATCTTGTCTTCCTGTCTTAGTTTGCCAGTACTGCTATCACAAATACCATACAATGTGTTGGCTTAAAAACTCAATGGCTCATAGTTTTGAGATTAGAAGTCAAGACTTGCTTTCATCTCAGAAACTGTAGCATTCTGGAGCTGGCTTCTGAAAATTCTTGTGGTTTCTTGGTTGATCTCTGCTTTCCATCACATGGTGATGTCTTCTTCTTTCTGTCTTCGTGACTTTGAGTTTCTCCTTATAAGGCTTCTAATAATATGAATTAAAGGTCACCCTCATTGATTTAGACCCCACCTTAAATAAAAAATAACATCTTCAAGAGGTCCTTTATGCAATGGGTTTACACCATTTGATTAAGTTTAAGCACTGGAGAACATAATTTAATCTACCACACTACCTCAGACAGAGCATGCTTTGGTCCTACTTTGGAGCACAATATATTTGCTTCCAGGGCATAAATTTAAAAGAAGAAAAAAAAATCAAACTAATCAGCAATGAGACAAAATGAGAAAATGGGTCATAACACTGTTTATAGGTGACAAGTAAATAATTTTTAAAAAATTCTCAGTGAAATAGGTTAAATAATGTTATCCCAAAATTCATGTCTACTGGGAACCACAGAACTTATGTGGAAATAGGGTCTTTGCAGATGTAATTAGTTAAGATGAGGTCGTAATGGTTTAGAATGGGTGTCATTGGTAGAGAAAGGTGAGAGAAATTTGGACATAGATATACAATGACATATAGGGAAGAAGACCATGTGATGATGAAGGCAGAAAGTGGAGTAATATTGCCAAGACACACCAAGGTTTTCTGGTAACCATTAGTAACTAGAGCATATTCACAGAACAGATTTTCCAACAGAATCTCCAGAAAGAAAACCAACCCTGCCAACACTTTGATTTAGTATTTCTGATCTACTGAACTGTGAGATAATATATTTCTGTTGTTGCAAAAAACTCAGCCAGTGCTAATTTGTTACAGTAGCCCTAGGAAACTAAGAAAACTCCTGATACTGGAAGTGAATGGTGTAGTAACAAACACATATGTAGAATTGGCTCTGCAATTGGGAAATGGGTCAAGGCTGGAAGAATTTTGAGGTATATGATAGAAAAAGACTAGATTAAATTGAATATACTGTTGGTAGAAATACTTAAGCTAAAGGCAATACTGGTAATGGTTTCAAAGCTTCTGTCTCTTAGAGAATATATATATTGTCATGAATAGAACATTGGCATTAATATGAATATTAAAGGTAATTTCAGTGAACCTTCAGAAGGAAATGAAAATGTTATTGAACAATGGAAGAAAGGCAATCCTTATTATAAAGTGGCATCAACTTGGTTGAATTTATTCTAGTGTTGGGTGGAAAGTAGAACTTGTAAGCAATGAACTTGGATATTTAACTGAGGAACTTTCCAAGCAAAGTGTCGAAGACACAGCCTGATTTTTCCTTGCTGTTTACAGTAAAATGTGAAAGAAAAGAGATAAATTCAGAAAGGAACTGTTAAGCAAAAAGGAACTAGACTTGGAAAGTTGGAAAGTTTTCAGCTTATTCTTATGATGAAAGATGCTAAAGCATTCTCTGGAGAGAACTAAGGGTGTACCTGCATAACCTTTTGCTAAAGAGATTAGGCAACTCAGCACAAAACAGGAATAGAGATGGAGTTATCCAGGAAAGACCTGTTAAGGACCCTCTTATCAAATGTTGTATACCCATGAATTCCCAAAGACTGATACCAGTTTTGAGAATGTTATTTGATCAGAAATATTATCAGTTTGGACTGGATAAGATAGGAACGTGACAAAATAAAGGAAGGATGTTGGATTAATGGGATTATACAGGCAGGAAATGGACTGATAGAATGGCACAGCTAAAAACATCTGTTACCCATCAAGAAAATAAAAAGGAGTGGCTCCTAGGGAAGAACCAAGAAAACAGAGGGAAAGGCCAAAAAGGCAGACCCCAAGGCAGTGGTCAATGAGGCCTCTATAGAGCCAAAGGGTGGATCAACACATAGAAAATTATTCTCAAACTTTGAAACCTAATGGAACTTTCACTTCTGAATTACAGGCTTCTTTGGATCAATAATTCCTTCCATTTTCTCTCTTTCAAAATGGAAATGCCTGTGGCTATACTACCTCTGTATGTTGGAGGAAGATAACGTGATTTTTGGTTTTACAGGCCCACAGACGGGCAGAAATTTTGCCCCAGGATGGGTCATACCAAAAGTGTTATCCATAACTACCTTAGATAATTTAGATGATAAGATTTGGAACTTTCAAAATTAATCATATTTAGCTGAGAGTGGATTTAAAGTTAATGCCAAGGTAAGTTAAGATATTTGGGTTGTTGGGCACCCCGGCCCGCGTGACTGCAACGAGGGCTCGAAACCTGCCGAGAAAGAATGGTGGGACAAGAGACATGAAGAATGACAGCAAGACAGGGTTCTGATCAAACTGCAACTTTATTAAAGGGGCAAAGTATATATGCCCTCGGGTGGGGGAGGAGCAGGGAGTGAGGTAGTAGAGGCTAAGGATTGGTTGTTGCTGTCGCCGGGGTGGGAGGCAGACCTTAGTTTCCCTCCTTGCACTATCTTATCAGTCTGGGCAGTGGCGGGAAATGGAGAACAAAGGAGCAGGGAGGGAGAAGAACAAGGAAGTGGGCTCTGCTCTGGTGGCCATGTTGCCGGCATTGCTGAACTCAGTGTATACTCGTATTGACAGCTCCCAACAGTTGGGGTGGGGAGAATGCATTTTCCTATGGGATGGGTGTGAATTTTGGGGGGTAGAAGGCAATCATTCACCCGAAATTTATCATTTTTTTATAACTATTACACCAAACCTATCAAATTCCATTGTAAACTCATAGGAGGGACAACCTGTGATCATAACTATTCTCTTTATCCATTTATTTTTTCTTCTCTGCACCTACCAGCCTTGTATATATTGCAGAAGTGGACCATCCCAGGGAACAAGAGGATATCAGAACTCACACAACACTGCAGCCTCTGGGGGGGGGGGGGGGCAGTTCTACTAAGTAAGGCACAGAGAGGCTTTTGATAACCCAAGTGCCATCCACCCAAGAAGGTTCTATTGAATATGTTGTCTTACCACTCTCAAATTCTTTTAAATCAAACCATCATGAAGTTCATCCCTAATTCCTAGAGTCATAGTCAAAATTCTAAATTTCTTCAATTGTCAGTACAATTGTAGACTCTCATTCCCAAAATGTTGTGTACTTTCTTTGTTTGTTTGGTTATTTTTTGTTTTAATCTGACTCATCCTCTACTGGGCTTCTCTCTTTTCCCACTTTTGTACCTTTACCATTACATATAATCAAAGGAACCCATTTTCTACAATTACCAACACCCTCATCCCCTCAAACTTTTTTTTGCATTATTATATTAGTTTTGTAAACAAAAACAAATTATGACTATAGTATGTAAATTTGGAATAAAATGGAATTGATTAATTATAAGATTCACATTTAAATAACCTATGTATATCATTATTATTAGGGTTATTGTTATACCAAGCTCCTATTTGAGTTACTATATCATCTCTTAACTAGTAGCAATAAAACTAAAAGAGAAAAAATTACTTTAGTAAAAAGGAAAAAAAGCACCTTGCTGTATTTTCAGAAGTATACTCATTGGAAGATTACCTTGGAAGGTGATGCATTTTTGTTTTCTATTGTGTAGGCAGAAGATTGAACCCAGCCCTTAATATAAAGACATTTTGGATATGCTGGGCCAGGGAATTCAGTTGGTGGAGAAGATTTCTGGTTTCTGGGAAGGTTGGCTTTTACTTTCCAGAAGGGATGGAAGGACAGGGTGTCTTCTCTACAATATCTGATCTCTGAAGGGAGAATTGCATGAAGCTACAGAGCCCAGGCCCATTTTTCTCATGCAGGTGGGAAAGTTCAGCATCTGCCAGCACAAGAAGCATTGGACAAGTTCTGCCTTGCATTTATGGAATAATGGCCTCATCTGTATTATGGACAAATGGAGCGGCCTTTCTCTTGTTGTCCTGAACTTGGTGGGGTCAGGTGAGCACCTCCTCACTGCCTCATCTATGCTGGGCACCCACTCTGGATCCCCAGGATAGCTCAGCCTGTTCCTTTTCTTTCTTCTAGTACTTAGTTGTTCAAAGTATTCCTGTGGTCCATTCAGGTTAACATTAAAGGGAGCTAGATGAAGAGTATGTGAGAACCTTCTGTGCTATCACTGAACTCTCCCATTAATCTAACATTTTTTCAAAACAAAATGTTTCCTATATAAGTAATGCCTTATTTCTCTCTAGTTACTTAAAGAAACATTTTTGTCTTTAGATCTCTGTGTTTCGATTATGATTGTGGGGGGCATGGGTATGTGGCTTTTTCTTGTTTTGGATTTGCTGAGCTTCTTGGATCTCTGCATTTATAGCACTCTAAATCTGGGAAGTTTTCAGCCATTATTTCTTTAAAACTTTTTCATCAGCACATTCTTTTTTCAACTTTTTCCTAATCCAATGATACAGTGTCTGGCTTTGTTACACAATAAGACCACCAAGTCCATTCAAATGGGACAGAATAGTCTCTTCAACAAATGGTGTTGGGAAACCTAGATATCTGTTTTCAGAAGAATGAAAGAGGATCCCTATCTCATACCCTATACAAAAACTAACTCAAGATAGATGAAAAACCTAAATATAAGGACCAGGGCCATAAAGCTCCAGATAATATAGAGAAACATCTATGAGGTCTTGTGGTAGGTAATGGTTTCATAAACTTTACAAAAAGCATGAGCACCAAAGGAAAAAATAGATAAATGGGACTTTCTCCAAATTAAAAACTTTTGTGCTTCAAAGAAATTTGTCAAGAAAGTGAAAAGACAGCCTGCTAAATGAGGAAAATATTTGGAAACCACATATCTGATAAGGGTCTAATATCCACCTTATATAAAATAATCCTACAAGTCAATAATAAAAAGACAAACAACCTAATTAAAAATAAGCAAAATGCTTGAACAGGCATTTTTCTAAAGAGGAAGTACAAATGGCTAAAAAGCACATGAAAATATTTTCAACATCACTAGCTATCAGGGAAATGCAAATGAAAACTACAAGGAGATATTAAATCACACTTAATAGATTGTCTACTATTTAAAAAAAAAGAAAACTATAAGTGCTGGAGAGGATGTAGAGAAATACAAACAGTATATACTGCTGATGAGATTATAAAATGGTGCTGCCTTGTGAAGTACCATTTATCTGGTACTCAGGAAATAAAGTGTAGAACTGCCATATAATCCTGCAATCCTGCTGCTAGCTATATACCTAGATGAACTGAAAGAAGGAACATGAACAGATATATGCAAACTAATATTCATAGCAGCATTATTCACAATTGCCAAAAGATGGAAGAACCCAAGTGTCCATCAACAGATAAATGAGTAAACAATAAATGGCATATACGTATGATAGAATATCATTCAGGTGTAAGAAGGAATGAAATACTGACACATATGACAACATAGATAAATCTTGAGAACCTTATTTTGAGTGACAGGAAAGAACAAATATGGCATGCTCCCACTGATATAAACTAAGTATAGTGAGCATACCCATGAAGATAAAATCTGGAAGATAGGTTACCAGGAGATAGAAAGGAAATAGAGAACGGTAAGCCAATGCTTAATCTGTGCAGAATTTAAAGTTAGAATAATTGTAGTGTTTTGGAAATGAATGTAGGTGATGGTGATATAACAATGTGATTGTAATTAACAGCATTGAATCATGTATGTGAAAGTGGTTAAAAGGGAAAGTTTTGGGCCATACATTTTGCTAAAAGGAAAGTTAGATTGGAGTTTGTATTTCTGTGTGATGGAGCTAGACTCAGATGTGATCTTTTTTCACAAGCCTCTCCTGTTACTTTTACCAGAACTGTAGTTGGTGCTGGGGTTTAATATATACCCAGGGGACCTGAATCTCTGGACTGACCATATGATAGCCAGGCTCTGAGTCAACAGACTTCAGCTCCTGCACTCGGGGTAAATTGGACTTACCTCACTCAGTTAACATGGAGTTGAAGAAGGTCAACCACCACACCAAGTGGTCAAGAGTGCCTACAACTGAAAGCAGGAGGATTGCATCCAGCATCCATGTGGAATCTAAGCCCCTTCTTGATATAGATGTGGCGTGGACACAACCATTCCAAGGTCCACAGGATGGAGGAATAGAATATGGATTAGAGTGGACTTACTGATATTCTATTCATGAACTATTGTGATTAGTATTCGAAGAAAATGTGGCATTGGTGGGGGTGAGGAATGGGAGGAAGAGATGAGATGTGGAGGTGTTTTTGGGACTTGGAGTTGTCCTGGGTGATGCTGCAGGGACAGTTACCAGACATTGTATGTCCTCCCATGGCCCACTGGGTGGAACGTGGGAGAGTGTGGGCTATGATGTGAACCATTGACCATGAGGTGCAGCGGTGCTCAGAGGTGTATTCACCAAATGCAATGAATGTCTCATGATGATGGAGGAGATTGTAGCTATGGGGGGAGGAGTGGGGTGAGGGGGGTGGGGGGTATATGGGAACCTCATATTTTTTGAATGTAACATTAAAAAAATAAAGACAAAAAAAAAAAAAAGGAAAGTTAGACGATAAAACAGACAGCTGTATAACACACTGAGTTCTGGGGTGGCCGAAGATTGTGATTAATAGTATAAATATAAGAAAATTATTTCAGGATCATAACAAAGTTATGTCATTCATATAGTGTGTTGATAGTGGGGTAGTATATGGGAGGAAATGCACCTAAAGTGTACCTCTATGGGGTATAAATGCATTTTTGTTGTCATAGGTATATTTTATGGAGAGCTAACAAAATATTAAACTTCCATCCTGGGGCAGTCCTGCAACTTTCTCAAATAAAATGGTAAAAATTTCTGGAATATATAATACAATAAAAGAAAACATACCAATATGCAGGTCCTCAGTCTTAATGCTTGCACTTACGAACCTTATTCCTGTAACAAGGAAGTTAAGCCTAATTATAATTAATGCCATAGAATTACCTCCTGAAATCCTATTTGCTACTCAAATCTGGTCTTTCTCTAAGACAAATTCCACAAATTCACTACCTTTCTGCCAACATGGGACATGACTCTCAGGGATGAGACTCCCTGGCACTGAGGGATTATTAACAAGCATTTGGAAAAAGACCTTGGTCCTAAGGGGAAATATTAAATAAAACAGAATTTTTATGGCTAAGAGATTTCAAAGTGAGTTGGGAGGTCAGTCCGGAGGTTACAGTTACACAGGTTGCAGAAGATTTCACAAGCTGCCTTAGTAAACAAAGCTTCAAACTAAAATGTTCACGAAGGCTCTAGGAATATCTGGACACCATAGAAAGTCATACAATTTCTTGAAATCAGCACTCCCTTGGCAAGTCCTATTTGGGAATATATGAAAATTTATTTACTCAATATAATATATACTCATTTATAATTCCCCTAATCATGATTCTTCTACTCCTTTTATTTCAACCTATAATTTTCAATATATAGATTTTAAGTATATTTCTCAGAGACTTAAACCTTTGGGTTGTTCACATGACAGCTGAGCTCTGAATCCTAGCAGAGCTGTGGCCATCTCCTACTCTCCAATTCTTCTGGCTTGTCCTGGACAACTAACAAAATGATGATAATGGACAAGTCCCATCCACCAAACAAGGAGTATCATCAATTGCAAGCAAAACAATTCCTTTCCTCTGCCGCATAATATCTAAGTCCATCTCAGCCTGAAGCGATGCAAGTAGAAATCATTCAACATCCTTCAATATGGAGGAATGAACAAAAGTGGGGAGTGTAACCATGGAATAAAGCAGATATATTGTAATTATACATATTATATTATATATATGATATACATTATCTTGTGTTAATAGAGTAATCTGTAATATATATACATGGCAGAAAAGTAAAGGATAATTTTTAAAGCTATTGCTTTGCATGTTTAAAAGAAAACTCATTTTTCCCCTCAAAAAGATTCCTCATTGTTTTTGATGACTTATAGTTGAACAGTATTTGAGGAGTGTAAATAAAATTTCAGAAGATGTGGGGTAGGTGTGTACATGTGAAGTTTGTGCAGGTTGTGAGCTAATTACATTTAGGAGATTAAGTTATCTTCCATTTCCACCATGAAAAAATAAACCATTGAGTTTTCAAACAATAGAGAATGACAGGTTCTGGAGAAGAGCTCCATTACGCTGTATTTTCATGCCACTAATTTTAGGAGCAAAATAAAAGCTATTGAATTTACTTAAATGCAACTACATGTTCTCAATGTAACTTAAAGATCAGAGACCATTACAGTTTGAAACTTTCTGTGGATTCGAGAAAAGATCATGTCCTTAGAGCTAACCCATTCCTATATATATAAACCTATTGTATATGGGAATTCTTGATTACATTACTTCTCCAGTGATCCTTGGATTAGATTTTGCGACCCAGGGTGGGTCTTAATCCTCTTACTGGAGTCCTATAAAATGGAGGACTAAAAGCAAAGGACACAGACGAAAAGCTACAGTGATGGGAAAAAGGAACCCAGGAGAGAGAGAGAAAAACCACATAGCGAGCAGCCCAAGCAGAACTAGCAATTAGGCTCTGAGGAAGGCAGAAACTCAGACCTGCCTATGTTACCATGTGGTAAGATCCCCAGCAGCTGACCTTTGGTGACACAGTATTTCTAATGATTCCTTAATTTGTACATTTTCACAGCCTTAAAAATATAAGCTTTTGACCTAATAAATTCCCATTGTAAAAGCCAGCCCATTTCTGGCATATTGCTCCCAGCAGCTTTTACTAAACTAAAAGAAAACTGATAGGATCGAAAGTCCCATCAAGCTGTTCTTTACATCACCAATTCATGTAATTTACTTCCTGGCTCCCACTGGCATATTTCCTTGTGTTCACATTTATTACAACTGGCTTGATCCCTGGTTTATCATTTTGGCTCAGTTTTTAGCCTCTGTAGTTTTTATTTAACAGCATTGACTAACAACTAGAATGATATTGAAGTTGTAAAGAACCAATTGTTAAGGTGTACTTCAGCTCTTAGTTTCTGCTCCCAGTAAAAGATGTCTTCACCTAATGGAAACCTATATTGCTCAGTCTCTCAAAAGGTAATGTGACTTACTCATCTACCTCTCCTGCTCAGGTTCAAAGTTTTAACCAACTAATTTCTTATTTGGCTTACTTATATTGGAAAAAAGCATTTCATAAAAATAAATAAATGCATATTAGAAAGGTAGAAAAAAGAAGAGGTGCTGGATTTTGTCAAATATATTTTCTGTATTAATTGAGATGATCATGTCTTTTTTTTCAATTGTACTATTAATATGATTTTTTTTAATGTAGAACCATTATTGCATACCTGGAATAAATCCCACTTGATAATGGTGTACACTTTTTAAATGTCATTTGGTATTTGAGTTGCTATTATTTTATTGAGAATATTCACCTTTATACTCAGATGAGATTTTGGTTTGTAATTTATTTATATCGCACGGTGTATTCTTCTGGCTTAAGTTTTAGGGTGATGTTAGGCTCATAGAGTAGGTTAGGAGATGTTTTCTCCTGTTCATTTTTTGAGGAGTTTGAGCAAGATTAGTGTTAATTCTTTTCAGGGGTTTGGTAGAATTTACCAGTAAAGTCTCCAGGTCCTGGAATTTCTTTGTTGGGAGGTTTTTGATTATTGATTCTATCTTTTTGCTATTTATTGGTCTATTAAGATAGTCTATTTCTTCTAGAATCAGTGCAGGCAGTTTGTGTATTACTAAGAATTTTCCCATTTTATTTAGGTTATCTAACTTGTTGGCTTTCAGTTGCTCATAGTATCCCCTTCAAATCTGTAGGTTTAGTAGTAGTTTCTCCCCTTTTGTTGTTTATTTTCGTTATTTGTGCCCTCTCTTTTTTTTGTCAATATAACTAAAGTTTTTTTTTTTTAATTCATTTTTTCAAAGGACCAACTTTTGGTTTTGTTGATTCTCTGTTGTTGTTGTTTTTCAAATTTTCTATTTCATTTATTTCTACTCTATAATCTGTTATTTCTTTTTCCTTTCTTCTTGCTTTGGATTTTTGTTGTTGTTGTTGTTCTTCTTCTTCTTTTAATAGATCTTCCAGTGGTGAAGCTAAGTCAGATCAGATATATCCTCTGCTGGCTGGCTATCTGTGTTTGTGCCTCATCATCAAGAGAACTTTCATATAACATCCAAAGCAGTTGCACACTGTACCCTTTAATATTTTAAAGTGCCAGTTCTGAGTTGTCTGATCCTTAAGTTCGTATCCAGCTAATGGCATGACAAATTTCCTTTAATGTCAAAAGTTAACAAAACAAAAAAAGCACAGGGTCCTCTCTATTTTGTCAGAGACTGAGTAGAACCTACTTCTTTATTCTAGGTTTATACTTTCTCATGGCCTTAGGAATTTCCAGTTTATAAGAATTTGAATACACTCTACTCTTGTTGGAATATACTTTCACCCCACCATGTGTGCTTTATTTTATGACTTAATGCAGGTATTCCTTTGCCCTAGGCTGCTTCAACTTAGTTCGTTCACTGTTTTAACTATTTTAAGTTGCTTCTCAGCCTTTAGGACAAATACTGGGAGGGTGAGTCTGGGACAATTTTCCTATTTCACTCTCTCAGTCTTTCACCTGATAGATTGACACTGATGTACAGGTACCTCAGAATGCACATGTGGGTTACTCTGATCAATCTGGAACAGGACCAGGGACCCACAGTGGGAGCTCAGACTAACTCCACTTCATTCAAGATAAAGGGTGAGGAAGAGGCCAGCAAGGGCAGCATGAGATTTACCTACCATTTTTCAAACCACTTTTCTTGGTTACTGAAACTATTTAACAGTTTTCCAGAGTTTTGACAAAGAAGGCTCTGCAAGTTTTTGTTAGTTGTTCAAAGACTCTGGGGTGGGGACAGTGCCTCGGAGCATTTTTTATATCTTGATTGACCAGAAGTCCCTACTACAATTTGATTCCTAAATTTTATCTATAATGATTCTTTCTTTTACACGTGTAGTGCACATTATTTACCAGAAATGATCTTCCCTTCTTCCTTTAGGTTGCATTGCTTTTCTTCAAATCTCAACTAAGATGCTGCTGGGAAGCAACTCTCAGCTATAAAATGGGCGTAATTGACCTCCAATCTCTCATATAAGACCCAGATTAACTGTCTTTGTTTATTTTAATGGATCATTTAGTGTCTGCTTTTCTTTGTAAGTTTTCAATATGTTGAGGGCAAAATGCCTTTCTTGTTCAATATTGTATTGCCAGGATCTAACATATGCATATTTACCAGATAAATATTGATTGAATAAATGAACACACCTGGGAAAATCTTAGGTTAGAGCTAACAATATAAGCCAAAACAGGTTTTGAAGTATTAACAATAATTGTATGAATTTTTTATTGCCTGAAGTAAACTGCACTCTCTGAAGTATGAATATACATAAAAATTATTTAAGGTCATAGATTTAAAATTAGACACAGGTTTGATTCTCACTTCTGCAGCAATCTATTTGTTCTTGATAATTTCACTAAACTTTTATAAGCCTGTTTTCTCTTTTGTATAGTGGTTTGTAGTACTGACCAGATGGTATATTTGAAAGGATTAAATGTGGTTGTGTACAAGTTTTTGACCCACCATATCAATGCTCATTAATATCAGTTCCTGATATATGTAGGCCAAATCCCTATAAGGTCATGTTTGTCAACTTGGTAATTTATTTTCACACATTAAAATACTTGGAAAGCCCATATTTCTGATATTCAAAAACTTTGTGAAAATGATTTTCATTTGCTATGGATATATACACTTCATGTAGTTTCTCCTGGTATTAATGGATCCATGATACATTCTTCTATTAATTATTCTTCTTTGCTCTGTATATAGCTCATTAGCTTTGACACAGGCAATAAATGAAAAATAGCTAAAAATAATGGCTATGTTTTGTATCAGTAGGTATTTTTTGTTTACATGTGAGGGAAAAAAAAACACCCTTAACATATCTAAATTAATGCCTGCATAGGTGCCAGTCTCTGTGATTCTCTTGGCCTCTCTAAACATATTCACAAGATAGCCTTCCCAGCTCTGTAAGATCTGTATTCAGACAGGAAGGAAAAGAAAGGAGGAGTCAGTTATGTTTATCTTTTTTATCAAGAAAGCAAAAGTTTTTCAGATATTCTCCGAACACTATCAAAATACTTGGGAAAAGTCAGTTTTTTATGTTTTTTATCTATTTGGAAGGCAGCAAGAGATCAAACTACATTGTTGGCTCCAACATATTTTGAATTTCTCCCAAATACTAGGCCCTGTGCTAACAAATTTTGTACCTAGGCACTTGTCTTCAAAAGAGCTCTTGGGAGTGGGGACTAATATAACTGCCCAACACTCCACACTGGGACCTAAAATTAATGGATTACCAAATGGCTACTTCATTTTGCATTTCCTAGCGTAGGAATTGACCTTAAAACACCATTATCATGGTCTTGATTATTTATTGAGCGTCCCTCAGCCCATTGCTGAGGCTCTGAAGGATGTAAGTCTTGCCTTACAGTCTACCGGGAGCAGCAGGTCCTGCACATGAAGAGAAGGCAGACACAACAAGGATAAAAAAAATGCTAGGAGCATGTTTGGAAGAATGGTGGTAGGTGAAAATTATTTAGGAGGACTAACGTGAGGAAAAGCTCAGGTTATTGCAGCAGAGGGTTTGAGTACAAGGTCTAATGGAACTAGAATGCCAAGATATGTAACATGGACTTTTTATTTATTTTTTTTATTTTTAAAGAAGGTTTTAGATTACATAATTGTTACATAAAAATATAGGAGATTCCCAAATACCCTACTCCCTCCCTCTCCCACACTTTCCCACATTAACAACATCCTTCTTAGTGTGGTACATTTGTTATAATTGATGAGCACATATTGAAACATTGCTACTAACCATGGACTATAGTTTACATTATAGTTTACACTCTGTCCCGCACAATTTTGTAGGTTATGACAAAATACATAATGGCCTGTATCTGTCATGCAGGAAAACTCCAATGTCTCAAAAATGCCTCTATATTACATCTATTCTTCCCTTTCCCTCTCTCTTCTCAGAACCTCTGGTAGCCACTGCCTTTATATCAAAGGTAAAAGTTTTTCCATTGCTAGAATAATAATGTCTATAATAGAATAATAATAAGTCTATTTTAGTCAATTGTTCTTTCCCAATCTTGAGGATTTGGGGATGGCGATGCCCGCTCTGTTTCTAATTGAGAGGGGGCTTAGATCACATGGGCCAGATGGATGGAACTGTCTCGCTTGCAGTTCCATCCAACTTGCTAGAGTTGCAGACACTCTATGTTCCTTGGTATGGGTGTTGTATATCATCATCTCCTTGTTAGATGTCCTGAGTGAAAATATGGACTTTTTTGAACAATAGGAGACTATTAGTGTTTTTGATCAAGAGTGAGGAAGTAAAGAAGCTACATTAAAAATAATGTAATACAAATACTAGACTAGTAGCTGTTTTTTGTTGTTGTTGTTGTTTTGTAGAGAAACATTGGAAGGCAAGAAAAGGCAGGGAAAGAGATGGGAAGGCTAGAACCAGATTCTTACCAGATAGTTATGGTCTAGTGGAGAGTTGCTGAATTGAGGATAGCCAATGCTTGGATATCTTTTCATGAGAGACAATTTTGTTTTCAGATATAGCAAAATTACAATATTCCAAATCAAAGACATGTCTTTACTTTAATTCACACTCTTAAAAACACTATTACACATCTCAGTGGAGCATGCTTCCCACATAGAAGCCAGTGAATTCCTAAACAAAAGCTTTTGACTTCAAATCACTGTGGAGACTTTGAATTTTTCAAGCCCCTCTGCATTTGTGATTGGGCAGACTGGGGAAGCTGAAAATGTCAGTGTTTAGTATGAAAGTCTGTTTGCCTGTGAGTGAGTCACATAGTAAAGGCAAACTCCTTATCCAAGTGATACCTACAAAACTATTCATGCAGTTTTGCTACTTAAAATCATTATCTCAGAAGAAAGCTATAGGCTGGTAAACATTATCATCTGATTGATGAGCTCATTTTCCCTTCAAATTGTGTGTAGCACAATGAATCAGGTAATAAAAAGGTCAGCATCTACAGATTTGCCCTAACTACAGTTTATTATATTCTAGAAATTATTCAATATGGTTGCACGATTGACAGTATAAATCATCTATTTTTTATTTCCTCATTCTATCACAGACGGAAGAAACTGACATTTTCCTTTGAACGGCTGGGAACCTGAGTATAATATTCTTTGTTCCCCCCCCCCCCCCGAATGGAATATTCATTATTTATGTAACAGGAAGCATTTTGAATGATAGAAGTCAATGTTCTGAGTTATGTGAGCAGATATCTACTCTGGGAATGATGAAGTCTTTCTATAGGTCTCACAAATAGATATAATTGTGGCAAGAACAATATTGAATGCTACTGCTTTAAAATTGTATTGTCATTCATGACGTGTGATGCAGTTTCAATATTTTATTCTTGAAAGTTAATTTGTTTGAAAATTCCTCAGGAAAATAAGCCTTTAGGTCTAAGGGTAATAGGAATAAAAAATCCTTTATACATTAAGGAAACTTAATTTGATTCAATTATGACATGTACTTCAATAAAAAAGAAGTCATTCCTTGTTAGGGTTAATGTATAAGTAAAATGAACAAGTATAGACAGATTAACTTCTAGTAAAAAAAACACAGATGTTTATTATAATTGCTTTGTTTATTATCAGTACTTCACTAGAGAATTGTTCGAATGTATTGAAGTCCTTCTATGTGGAAGATGCTGTGCCCAGGACTTTGTTAAATACAAAAAAAATAAAGCAAAACAAAACAAAACAAAAAAAACAAATCTGGCATGGTCTTTCCTTCATGGGGCTTATAGTTTATGAAGATAAAGCATGCCTCACAATAATACAAAATGCTAGTGCCATTAATTAACTGACAGTTAAAATTATGCAGGGGTTCAAAGGAAGCAAAGATGTCTTTTAGCTGAGATAAGCATGGCATATTGGAGGCATCAGAGAATGTGCAGGGGTTATTGCTTTGGGAAGAAACTTAAAGCACGGCTGTGAGTTAGACCTGAAAAGAATGATAAAATTCTTGGAGATGCCAGTGAAGGGAATGAAAGTGAGCAGCTTTTTTCCACTCATTACTTGTTTTAATTAAAGGGAATGGCAGGAGAAGCTGTGGAGATAGTTGGTATTTTTACAGAGGTTTTGATGACAATACTTCAATTGGATGATAGGAAGCTACTGAACATTTTGAGTAGAGAGAATTAAGGAAAATATACTCTAAGAAGATGACCGTCATGGTTTGTTGGTATTTGGGTGGACTAAAAGGTAAAATGCTAAAGAGGAGATTGAAGGAATAGTCTATGCTTCACAAAACTAGGAGGGACTGAGGGAGTACAGGAGATGACTGGTAGATGTTCTAATATTCCAGAACTCCATTACTTTAAAGGCTGGTGACTGGTGTGGAGTGAGGTGAAGTGGAAGATCAGGGAAAGTGCCACATGACCCTTAAAATGGGTTATATTTAACTCATTTGGGAGAGGCTAAGAGGAACAAAAGTTGCTCTTGGACAAAGAAAATTATATATAGACATGAAAAGTATCTCCTGTCTTCTATATGAAAAGATATAAATGTTAAGCACTATTTAATAGTATGAGAAAATAATCAGTAATATGTGATGCCTTATTTAAAGCCTGGACTAGGAATTTTGTTCCTAGAAAAATTACTATAGGAACTCAAGAATAAAATTACCCCAATTAGAACTTGTCTAAGATGGGGACACCCTAATCTTTAAATTTATAATCTATGCCAAAATATTTTTATTAACTAAATTGACCTTTTGACCTTAACAATTTCCATAAACTTCATGCTGCATTTAATTCACCAGGTATTTCTTGCCTAGATATACCTGGATATGAAAAATGTATAGACTCATTAAAAATAAATTGCAAGATCATGGCAACCATAGGACAAAGTCAAGAGTTGAAACTTGAAGTCAAGTTTTACTGTCCTTCTCTCATTTCACTATTAATGCGTAGTCCTCAGTCACACTTAAAAGAAATCATTTCTCATTCAAAATTCATTACCTTTTAATTGCAGATTTATTAACACAACTGGCGGCTTTGTATTGATTTCTAAAGGATGTTGTGGAAACTGGGAACAGACATAGAGCACCTTATAGAACTGACAGTACTTCACACTAAGTGGCAAGGATGTTGTTACACACAAACACTTGAAAAAGCAGAGCATGACAGGATATTCATAAGCAGTGTGGGAGAAACAATGTACTAACAGAAAATAGGAGAAAGAAAAGATGCTGCTGAGACTCATATTTTTATTCTTACTAAAGCAAGATGAGCTTGGATTTAAGGCATATCTTTCATTTTTTAATGGTATTTTAATTACAGCATTCTGCTATTTGAGAGAGGAAATTTTGAAGTGCATTTTAACTGTAGGTATTAAGCATTAAAATTAACATTGCTTTTGTTGTTTAAAAAAATATGGGCAAAGGACTTGAATAGACAATTCTCCAAAAATGATACATGCATGGCCAATAAATACATGAAAAGATGTCAACATCATTAGCCATTAGGGAAATGTAAGTTAAAACCTCAATGAAATAGTACTTCATGACCACAAGAATGTCTATTACTTAAAAAATGTAAAATAACTGATGTTGGAGAGGATGTAAAAAAATTGGAACTCTAGTGTATTATTGGTGGGAATGTAAAACAGTGCATCCACTCTCAAAAGCAACATGGCAATTCCTCAAAAGGTTAAATATAGAATTACCATATGATGCACCACTCCCACTTCTAGGTATATATCTAGGAGAGTGAAAACAAGGTTTCAGATATTGTACACCAATATTTAGAGCAGTGATAAGTGCAATAGCCAAAAGGTGGAAACAACCAAAGTGTTCATCAGATGACTGGATAAAAAAAAAAAAAAAAAGTGGCACATCACACAATGGAGTATATAGCCATAAAAAATTAAATAATGAGATATGCTGCAAGATAGAAGGGCCTTGAAGACATTATGGTCATTGAAATAAACAAGGCACATAAGGATACTTATAAGAGATGACTAGAAATAGCAAATTTGCAGAGATAAGAAAAATTAGAGGTTACTGGGGGATGGGGATAGGAGAAAGGAAGTTTTCTTTTTTTTTAAATAAAAGATTATATAAGTAATTGGGACTAAATCCACAAGGTCTTTAAAATGAAAAACAAACAAAATCTACTATGATGAAAAAGAAAATAAACAAATAAATCCCACCTCCTCCCTCCACTCCAGTGTGCCACACAGCATGAGGCAACACAGAATCCTAGAGCCCTGGGCCAGTGTGTGAAGAGATGCTCAGAGCCCACCAATTCCATCCACATCCTCCCATCAATGGAGAGAGGAACTCAAGGCCATGTGACTTCATTCAGTCATTCATTTCTTCACTCCCTGCTGGCTGAATCAGGCACCCAGCCAGTGCCAGCCCACTCACAGTGAGCCCATGACAAAGGGACTGTGCTTGTCTCTTTCATGGCTACGATCCAGTACCCAGCTCACAGCAGGGCACCTTGGACAGTTCAGCCCCTTCCACTCTTCTGCCTCCAAGATCTCCTAGCCCCATTCCCTCTGGAGATTAGACAAACACAAGGCACACCGCACCCCACCCCCAGGTGGCCCCTTCTCTCACCTGCTGGGTCTCAATTCCCCGTGGCTCTACTCCCTGCCTTCTGCTAGGCGACTTTCTCCTCAGAGATGCTCCTCTCCCAGGGACCTCTTCTCTTCGTTGTGGGGTGGTGGGGCTGCCTTTCTCCTAGAGGAGCCTGGCGAAGCTGCAGGTGTCCTGCTCCTCTCCCTAAAATGGCCATGTCTGTGCATGAGAATGGGTCCAACATCTGAACTGACTACCCCTGGCCCCTGAGCGAGTGTGGCTTGGTCTCGCTGAGTTCCTGTTGCTTCACTTGCCACCGGGAACAATACACCCTTCATCAGAGGGTTGCTAAGGCAACTAAATGAGACCAGCAAGGAAGCCCCCGAGTACCTGCCACATCTCTGGGGCCTTCGGGCTCCCAGCCCTCGCGGGGAATCGGGTGGAAGCACACCTGGTGTCGCAGCCCCGGGCGGGGATGACCTCATGCCCAGCGCGGTAGCAGGCGGCAGCTCGGGCAGACGGTGAGGAGTCCCAGGAGCTGCGCATCAGCAAGGGAGCCCCCGCGGTGGGCGGGGGCGGCTCCCCGCGCCCTGGTCTGAGGACTCTGGAGAAGCCTGGACTCTGGACCCCGCCTCCCGGGCAAGTGGGGCCCGGCGGGGCGAGCCATCCAGACAGTCCCGGGGCTCAGTACGAGGGGAGGCCCCCGCAGACAGCGCGGCGGGCTCAGGGTGAAAACCGATGGCCCCAAGTGGGAAGTCGCAGCTGCGGGCGGGTGACAGGGTTCTTTTACCCACTTGAGCAGGGGAGGATGTGAGAGTCTGCGCTTTGTCTTCCTTTCCTTCATTCCCGCCGTCCCTCTTAGAGGTGCGGTGTAACTGGCCCTTTCATGAGGGACCGGGTGTTAGTAATTAGAAGCGTGGACAGGACGACCCGTCCCATAACCACGCGCTGGCAACAGCCGTCTAAGTCAGCCTTCCTCTCCCGGTTTCACAAGAAAGGAGCTCGAGGGCCAGAGAGGGGAAGGCCTTGCCTGAAGTCACTTTCCAGGCTTCTGGTCCAGGCGGCCCCGGAGACGCACTGAAGCCACAGGTCTGGTCCCCACCCTGAGATGACGGTGGGTCACTACGTCTTTACCGCCGAAAGGTCCCCATGTAGGTGTCTGTGGGTGGTAGGGTTTTCTTTCAGGTGATTGCCTGTTCAGCGGCAAAACCTACAAACCGCCGAAGGTTTTCCGGGTCCCTTGCAAGGAGTCATCGAGTCCGCAGCCCTCGCGGCTCAGGCTGGGGCGGCCGCGCTCCTCGGCTGGGCGCGCAGCATCGCCGACGCCAGCGGAGCCACAGGCCGTCTCTGTGCGCGTCGCCCCCCGCGGAGCCCAGCGGCGGCAGGCGCACCTCCGCCGCCCCTGCCCGCCCCCTTCTCAAGGCTAATCTGATACATTAGATGTAGTAGAAAACCGCAGCTAAGAAAACGTAGCCCCGAGCTACGGTTTTCTACTACAAAAGTGTCCCCCACATCTTATTAGAGATACTAAGCTCTCAACACAAGCCAAGACTGAGAATCTGCTTTAACATATCATTGCCCATAAATCCACGGAAAAGATCAGTTGTGTACATATCCTACCCAAATTCCGGATAAAAATGGAAAACTTCAATCCCAAGTCCATACAAAGCTAAATATATGTAGTATTTGAACATCAAAATGACTGGATAATTCAGGTTTGATCTCCATAATTAACCATTTTGGATAAAAATGAAGTACTGATTGTAAATAAAGTATTTCCATATGTCTGATATAAAATGGTGGTCAGAGTTTCTGAAACAAATATTTGGTTTTCTTTTCTTTTTTTCAAATTCCATCGTTTTAATCAGCTCCATGAAGGGCATCCTAAACACTATGAGACACAACAGAATATTTCTTTCTTCCGGTATTAAAAAAGACATTCACGAACATTTTAAGGAAGCTCTTCTATATATAATCAGGGTGGTAGTCTTATGACAGAGTCAAAAAGCATCTTTTAGCAATCATGTTCTTGATGGAGATTTCTTGTAGGTACGTTCAGAAACTGCTTCCTAACTGTTAAGAAAACATTGTGCACAAATTTTTAAAATGTCCCTAGATGTGCATTAATTTTTAAAAAATATCTTCCTGACCAAACTTTTTTTGCTGGAACCAATAATCCTGAGAGCCCAGACTAAAAACTAGCAAAAGAAAAACACCCAGACCTTAACAATGTCCCAGAATTTGTCTTTAAATGGAAGGAAAATCTTTTGAAACATATGGAGCTTTTTAAAAGGTCTTTGACAGGCTACCCTGGGAGCTCAATTCAAAAAGAGAAGTTAATGTACTAAAACAAAGATGTTTCAGTGCAGCTCCAAATATCTTTATAAGTACAGCCATTTGGAAGGACGATGCTGGATCAGAAGCATTTTTATTCCTTGTGCATCTACATTATGTGTGCATGCCTCATCTCAGTTGTAACTGTTTCTGTAATTTCCTCCAGAGTAGCAGTTATAACCACCCTGGTTTCCGTCACCATAGTCTCTGGACTTTCCATATCCACATGCGTATCCTCCAGGCCGACTGCCATACCGGCTGCTCCCATGTCCTTGGTCCCCACCACCTCCAGAGTAGCTGCGACCACGCCCACGACGCCCAAAGGCGCCCCCTCTGGTTCCCCTGGCTGACTTGCCCGCGTGGTCCACACGGATCTCGCGGCCATCCGGGGACTCTTCATTCACGGCCTGCATGGCATCTGAGGCATGCTCCGGGTTGGTGAAGGTGATGAAGCCAAAACCCCTAGACGGCTGAGACTCACAGTCCTTAATGACAACCGCTTCCGAGATAGGCCGGAAGCTGCTGAAGTGGTCTTCCAATGCCTGCTCATCCGTGTTGAAACTGAGCCCTCCCACAAAGTTTCCCTTCTTCAGAAGACAGGGCAGGGAATTCGAGTCCTGGGGAAGAATAAGGAAAAGTGTGGGAGAGGCAGTGGAGGTGGGAGAGGAAGGAGAAAGGCAAGTTGGAGGAAAGGGAGAGGAGGATGGAGAGAGAGAAGAGAAAAAGGACAAAGAAAAGAAAAGAGTAACAAAATAAGGAGTAACTGGAAATCAGAAAATCAAACAGTCTGATTAACATCTAATGCCAAGGAACAGAGAGAATGGGAAGTAAAAATTTGGTTTTCTGTTTGAAAAATATAAGGATATAAAATGGGGAAGATGACTGATACAATTTGAAAAAAGAATTGTCCCAGAAAAATATGAATACAGAAAGATATTCATGTACCTTTAGGGAAAGTGCATTGCCTAGTCTACGTTTTACAATAAAGACCTATTCAGGTTAGTAAAGATGCCAGACATAGAATTTAATTATGGGCATATATTTTTCTACACTAGACATTTTTAGACATACACATTAGCAGGACAAATAGCTGAAATTATTTACTCCATGTATCCTCCTTGGATGGAAGTTAATGTGCAAGCCAGATCAGGAAGGGCATTTTAAGAAAGTAGTTTTTCAGAGATTACAGGTGTCCTTTCCAGGCCGTGACCTTTATCCTTGCGGTGTGTGTCCATGACTATGCAACAGTCTAAATTTCTTGAAAGCTGCTTGCTTTTGAGTTCAGGAACATCTACCTTCTCTCTCCTTTCTAAAACTGACCCAAAAGACCCTGCAATCGTGCTCTCTGTGATCACTGGAACTGCATGATCTCTGGTATCTTTTATCACACAGGATGGATTTGGTAACCCAGCTCCGGGTTATCTACCTGAGTGCCAGATTAGCATGCATATGAAAGACCTGGTCAATTTGTTTAGAAAGCAGCTTGCTGGGAACTACTAAGAGAATCTATTTCCAAAACTCTTGAAGTTGAGAAACTTTTAAGAATCTCTGTGAGTAGTTTTGAAGCAGGTTTTCATGGATCACATTTTGACCAACTTCCTTTGGACTTCCTGGCAGAATTGGAAATTCTGAAAACTCAGCCAGCTCCCAGCTCCATTTTTTTTTTCAAAGATACATAGATCACACAAACGGTTATGTTAAAAAGTAAAAGAGGTTCCCATATACCCCCACTCCTCCCACATCAACGACCTTTCATCAGTGCGGCACATTCATTGCATTTGATGAATACATTTTGGAGCACTGCTATACCACATGGATTATAGTTTACATTGTAGTTTACACTTTCTCCCAGTCTGTTCAGTGGATTATGGCAGGATATAATGTCCTGCATCTGTCCCTACATTATCATCCAGGACAACTCCAAGTCCGGAAAATGCCCCCATATCACAACTTTTCTTCCCATTCCCTGCCCTCAGCAACTCCAGCAGCCACTGTCTCCACATCAATGTTACAGTTTCTTCCATTGCTAGAGTCACAATAATTCTACAGTGGAATACCAGTAAACTCACTCTAATCCATATTTTATTCCTTCATCCTGAGGACGATGTCCTCTCTACCTCTAAGTTGAGAAGGAGCTCAGATACAATTTTTACAAGTTAGGACACAAAAGTTTGCAAACTGTGTGGCCAACCCAAGTTCCCAGATCACTTGTAACCTGGTTTATGGTTGTCTGTCCCATCAATATGCACACTCACATAGTTGGTAATTCCTATTTATGTCTAATTCAAAACTCTTGAAACCCTGCTTTTAATCCTTCCAGTTACTTTCTAAAGCCTAAAGGTAACAATTTGAATGCAGCAACTTACAGATTCATCCTTAAAAATACTGAAGGCTTTTTTTAAAAACTCATTTTCATTTTTGAATGATGCTCAGACAGAGAATTGCCAGAATTTTTTCTCTGATGGAAAATTTCAAGAATAGAATAGCTGCATTTGATGCTATTGTGCAAGAATCAATTCATAAAACTTGATTGAAATGTTTTATTTCAGTGAAATTGTTTGCAAAATCATATGGGACTTATGTGATGACAAGCACATTATCTTTCACGTCCACACTTTCATAGACAATTAACACAGAGACTAATAAAGCATTGAAATCAGAGTTACTTACTCTGTCTTCTAACTTCCCAATAAAACTGTCAGTCTTGCTGACTTTTTCATATTTGACAATGAAGAGACAATATTAATGACAGCTTCCATATTTGTGTTTCTCCTGAGGTAATTTGGCTGTGAATAGATCTTACCAGTAGAAGTCAATATATTAGCATAAAGATATTCATTTTTATATTCTTAAAGAGGTAAATAGCCAAAGACTCAACAAATGTACTTTTGTTGTTATCATTGATAGTAATGAAAGTAATAGCAGCTATACTTCTGTAATTTTTTGAGTGTCTACTATATGCAAGGTACTTGACATTTTTGACTTCTCTTACCAATCCTACAAGGTAGTATTAATTCCATTTTACTGATAAGGAAACTGAGCACGAGGAGGTGAAATGACTTGTGCAAATCTCTTTAGATTAACTCCTGTTTAATTTTAATACCCGTACTCCTTCAAATAAATTGAGTTGCCTAATTACTTGGAAGGTTGGGGTGTCTTTGTGCTAGGAAATCCTCAATAATTGAATGCTGTTATTTTTACAGAGAAGCCTTCTCTGACCTCTGTCTTTCCCAATTACTCTTTAGGTAGAGCACATTTTTTTTTCATTTATAGTATTTTCAAAATTGTTAATTAAATTTTACTTTTTAAAAAATGTAAATTGCCTCCACTTAGATTGTAATGTCCACCAGGGTTGTTTTGTGCTTCCTGATAACTCGTATTCTTCAGCACAGTCTTTCACTTAGGATGGATATTCAGTCAATTTTTCTTGAAATATGATAAATGGATGCCCATGTGTCCTGAATGGATATTTGTTGCATTGTGAAGCATGAAAGACTTTGGGCAGGAACTGGGGACATTCATTGAAAATACTTACCCCCTGAAATCTTGGGTGAAGGGCTGTGATAGTCTAAATATGTTTACAGAACCAACTATATTGGTAAATCATGGTGTGCATTCTGCTTAGATGAGAGAACTTCAGAAGACTATACCAAGAACATAGTATGCCCTTCTTTGGCCTTTCTTATAATTTCATAAATTGAAACTTGGTATACATTCATTTATTCAGAGTACAGGTGGTTAAGAATTGGTCAAAAAGTTTAGGAATGTTTTGTGATTTAACCTACGTACACTTAACAGTTAAATTTTATGCAATCCATTATTTTTCCCAGAGCCCATAGTCTATATTCTACCATTAGAAATAGACATAGTGCATGAGACTAATTTTCCTTTTTGTTGTTGCTGTTGCATTGATTGCTATAGTGGTTTGGAGCTGTACGTACCCCAGTAAACCATGTTCTTAAACTTAATCCATTCCTGTAGGTGTGAACCCATTGTATATAGGAGTATCTGATGAATTCACTTCAGTTAAGATGTGGCCTACATCTTAATTCTGTTACTTGAGTCCTTCATAAAAAGAACAAAATTCAGATGGAGAGAGAGAGAAAGCGATGGGAAGAAAGAAGCCGAGGGTCAATTGAACCCAGTAGAGAAGGGGGAGGCCGGGAAGGGCATTCATGTCCCTTGCTTTGTGACAGGGAGTCAAGGAGCAAGGATCACCAGTACCCAGCTCCAGAACACCAGTCTTTGAAAAGAAAGCATCATATTGATGGCACCTTGATTTGGACTTCTTCCCTACATCAAAACTGTGAGCTAGTAAATTCCCACTATTTAAGGCTACCTATCTCATCGTATTTGCTTGAGGAGCCAAAAAATCTAAAAAAATTGCCTCCTGCATCCCCACTACATACTTGCTCATTCTTTATAAGCTCAGATTCGTGCTCCTGTTAGATGCTTTGGACAGCAATCTTGTTTTCTGTTTATTTGGTTTTAGTTTTTGTTGGTTTTTTTTTTTTTTTGAATGTCAATAGCTGTAACAGACTTCCTGAAAGAACATATTTTTGTCACTTGCAACTTGACAGTTCAAATACTAAACTGCCAATATCCAACCATCTTGACTTTTATTTTCCAAGACACAGAAGTACAAGTAGCACAGTTAGTACTTAGAGTTGAGAGGTTAAAGCCCTCAAAGAGTTTTACCTACATGATTTGTTCACACCAATCACCCATCATAATATTTTCAATATCCCATATCAAGTATAAGGCATCATAAATCACAGTCTGGAAGGAATATTAAGAAGTTGTCTACTAGGTCAAAACTTTATTACATCTTTTGGATTAACTTCCCTTGTTTGGGAGCTATGCTACCCATGTGAATGTTTCCGGAAGTGGGATACATATTGGTTCGGAGCACAGAGGCTGCAGCAAGAATTCCTGCATTCAAATCTAGGTCCCACCTCTTAAGAGCTGCTCTTAAGACAAGTTACTTAATATTCTAGGCCATAATTCCCTCATTTGTGAAAATGTAGATAATAAAAAGTGCTTGCCTTATATGTTGGTATGATTAAATTAGTTATAGTTTGAAGGTGACTAGAGGAGCAGTTGGCATAAATACTGTACAAGTACTTAGTAAAAACACTGTCTTTGTTCTGGACTTTGTGTTATTAATCATTTCATTAGCACAAAGAATAATCCTATTCAAATAAATGTCTAGAATCCTATTTATCTACCAGTGATATTTTGTTGCTTTATAAGATGAGACTAGAAGACTTAGCTGTCTGCTTTCCTATAAGTCACAGTAATTCTGTAAAGAAAGTGATGCTGATGAAGCCTTTTTTACTATCCCCTTTTTTCAGAGGAAGCAACTAACACAGACACCTTACCCCACTCCAAAAGCCATAGGAATGTTTTTCTTCAGTGGTAGAATGAAGATAAGAACTATATTCTCTTCATTTTAATGTATTTCTACTATAAATCTGATAAATTGTTGTATTTCCCTTAAAATGAATAAAAGGAAAATTAAATTACGAAATGAAAAAGTATCAATGGAAGACATGCTACTTCAGAACCGTTTTAAATTAACACAAACTAAAAAAAAATTCTCACACCCTTTAACACCTAGTGTTCAAAGTGACCATGAGAATCAAAACCTGTGATCCTATTTATTTCAGTCCAAAGCATCACCAAGTAGCTGACTAAGTGGAGCCTCAGTTGGAATCACATTGTTTTTCCTTTAGTCTTCTGGGCTCCCATAAAGAGTCTTCATTTCCTGTTTTAAGTACAGGACCTAAAAAAATGAAATGCTTTAATTAAGACCTTAGTTGTATTGCTTTTTTCTAGAAACAGTGCCTAGTAATATATTTATATATCTCACAGATCCAAATTTATTTATTATATACTATATATATTATGACTGGCTGTAGCTGATAATTAACCAAGTCATTTTGCAGAGAACTCAACCAAGGCATATTTTCCAAATTTTAATATATGGCGTTTGCATATGACTTACTGGGAAGCTTTAAATTTCAGTATCATTATCTGCCCATTTTTTTCAGTTTGCTATCTTTTAATCTGGAATTGTCTAGAAACTACAATCTCTAAACATAAAAGCATACCAGAAAGAGTTCTTTGGTTGCAAGCACCAGAAAACAACTCTGAATAAATTAAACAATAAATAACTTATTGGAAGTTTGCCAGGGGTTCCTAGACTCAACAGGAAGATGGAGAACTTGACTTGGAAATAAGGAGGCATCTAGGCAGGTTGAGTGGCTAGGGAATAGGAACCACAAAAATGGTACCATGGAGAAACAGAATGGTCGGGTTATCACTGTTGGAATGACCACAAATAACACCAAGAACCAACATTCATCAACTACTAAGTGTTTTACCATGGTTATCTCATTTTATCTTCACAATCTGTGAACATGGTGCTATTATTCTTCCCATTCATAAATGAGGACACTAATGCAAATAGATTAAGTAACCTTTCACAACCCTTGTGGTGGAGTGAATTGCTATAACAGTGCCTTGTGTGAAAACAGATTCAGGGCCCAACTAAAGCTTTCAGCAAAGAATCACTTTACCAATTGAACAAAGTAAAGAATATAAAGGGCAAGTAATCTCCTTGTCAATTAAAGAGCACAAAGAGCAGGGGAGGAGTCCCATCATAGTGGGTCTCCTAGGCTGGCTGAAAACTGTGGCTGGGTTAATAGATGGCAGCTCCCAATGCTCCACTTTGCGTCAGAGAAGAGAGACAATCTATACTGTTTAAGTGTGGTTTTCGTCCACCTCATGGAAGGGGTCTGCCATTAAGAATTCCTGTTTTGATGGCATCTAGGGCAGCTTGTTCCCATTTTCTGGGTTTAAGGTCGGGCCAGGTCTTCTCATCAGACTTAACATGTCCCCCAGGGTTGTGTCACACAGTAGAAAAGGAGGTGAGATTTGCAGTTGGCCAGAGGATGGCCACTTAGGATATGTCTGTGACTTCTGTAAAAAAGGAGGTGGGGGTAGGCAAAGTCTGGACAAAGTAGCTTCACAGGTGTCTGATTTCCTTGACACCCCAGTAGGTGATAGAGTTAAGGTTCAAGTCCGGCCTGATTGGCACTTACGCTATGCTAGAACACTGTTACTTGCTATAACAGAACTTTAAGAATTTTTGATTCTTTTGATCTCCTCAAGACTCAAATTCAATGATAGGCTCATCATATTGGCCTAGCAAATTTCTCATGATGAAATTCAGACACTGTTAGAATGAGGATATAGATGTCAGAAAGCCGAAGGTAAAAAGGAATACCATAAAAATCTGCCATTTATCACACTTCATTAAAATTAATATTTGAGATAGCTCCTTTATTTAATAAGACTAGAGAATGTAAACATACTTATTTTTTTTGTCAATTTACTAAGGCACTTAGTTTGTTTAAAATCCATAATTAGCTATATTTTTAATTATAATACAGAATATATTTTTATTGAAATAGTTTTCACTTTCTAACTGTAAAATTACTTTTCTCTAAAATAAAATTATCACTGTTGTGTTGTAACATAACAGAAAGTGCTCGTACTGGGTGGAGTTGTGAAGGTATTGACAAGTGTTTTAAAACAGGATGCTTTCATCGAGTGGAGTCAAGAGGAATCTTATTTCTCAGAAGGAGGCAGAAGTATCACAAAACTACCTTCTTTCTTCTATGCAATACAATGGTAAAGCATTGTTTCAAGGTCACCACAGGCGCACGTATTTTCAATATAATGGCATATGCAATTATTCATAAAACTAATTCATTGGTTATGGAAAAAGAAACCTTCAAATAAATATATGCTCAGTGTTTTAGGGTAAGAGCATTATTCAAATACTTGGCTTATGCTGGCGTTGTTTAACTAGGCTGAGGTTTCTTGCTTTTTTTGTTTGCTTCTTTAATGTGATTTGCTAATTTCATGCTTCCAGAATGTCAACAAGGATAATAAAACAGCAATTTAAGGCCACATTAAAAGCTGAACTAAATGGCACCATTCTACTGAAGACATTAAAACAAAATTACAGTGTGTCCTCCAATCAGAAGGCATCTTTGTAACTTTCATGTAGAGCAGGGAAGAAAAGATCTTTGTTTTTTCCCCCTTCTGCCTGGGACTGTGATAGCTCTGTGGGAGGATTAGAAGCCCCAGCCTGTTCTTCAGAAGTTCTCGCCTATTCTTGCTAAAAGAATTCTTGTTGGGACAACTCGATTCTCTTTTCACTTGGATTATTCATTTTCTTTCTTAGGGTAGCTGTGGTAGGGTTTGAGGATGAAATGAGCGTGCATAGACTTAGAGGAGCCGCATTATCCCCCTTCTGGATAGAGCTCACTAGAATAAAATGTGGGTTAAGGGTGATAAACTTTTCTCTCTCTAATCATATCAGATTGGCAAACATTTAGAGCATTGATCGGTGTCTCTTTTCCCCGCTCTGTCAAGTACCACTCCCCTCCACATCCAGGAGACAAAGTAACAACGCTTTCTCATAGGATCATTCCTTCATAATTTGTTTCATGTCTATTCTCCATCAATATTCACAATAGACAATTTTCCTATCTTTTTATGAATTTGTAATTGTGCCTTTTCTATCAAGAAGAAATGAAGATGGAATGAGTGAAGAATACAGGAATCCTGGAACATAAGCTCCAAAAAAGTCTGGAAATCCATCCATAAGTAACTTCAAATATTTGAATATTTGTGAGTCTTCTGACAATTTTGAAGCACTTCTCTTCTACCCATTGTCTTATTTAATCCTCCTGAACACCTTGTTACTGTAGGAAAAGAAAAATTCTACTTAGCTTCATAGAATATGAAACTAAGAAAAGTTTAAGTCTGGAGTCCAGTATGAGTTTCTATAATCTATGAAAATATCTGTAAATTCAAGCTGTTAGTTAGAATTTTCTTTTTAGGAAAAATGTGAAAAAAACATTACTGGGGCTTCTTGGGAATATCAATTTTTACTTTAACTCTGACTAATGCAAATCTTGAATGCTCTCTTTTTGTGAATGTGAAAACTTATTTTTTGTGTTTGAATTTTCAAGTATCAGAAAATTTAAAAGCTGAGGAAGATTTTGTCTCATATAGATGAAAGACTAATAATAAACTAATGAAACGTTTCAAAAAATAAACACAAAAATCAGATACTAGGCACTAATTATTAGTTAGCCATGCTTTTTTTGCCTCCTTCTAGAGCTTTTTTTTTCATTATAATTATTATAATTATTGGCTTCTCCATTGTTTTCCTCATCCTGCCCTTGGGAAGATAAAGTGACTTCTCTGATTGGCAATTTGTGAAGTGTGCATGTTTGGCTCTGCTTTGCTTTTTAGTTCTCTTAGAAGCAAGATGACATCAAGAAAGCATGAGTTTTCCTCTGCTCCACCCTTAGCAAATGTTACCTTGACTCTCACTTGGTAACTCCTGGCCAGCTCCAACTCTGCCTTTGGCTGGAGGGTCAAATTTACTTAATTCTAGGGGTCACTTAGGAGACCCATTTGGTTCTTTCTCAAGCTACTTCCTTCCTATGGACATTAAGAATATTTTGGCCTCCACATTATCGCCTTATTTCTCAAAATGTTCAGAGCCTGGTAGGGAAGAGGGATGTTGTTTATTAAGGGCTCCCTGGAAAACCCCAAGGTTTACAACATTAAAGACAGTAGTGTTTAAGTCGTTCAACTGTCCTTTAAAAAAATGTATTGTTCTTATTATGATAATGAAAAAGCTGAAGCTTCATAATTAAAAAGTGCAAAGCCTCATTGTAAATGCCTGACTCTGTGGCATATACTTCAAAATCTACATACTGCCTTCTAAATTCGTTGAGATGAAAGAGTCCTTGCTCTTGCTCTCCCCTCTCACTGATGATTAACAGTGCAAAACAGAAATGAAGTCAATTGTCCAGGATCCCCAGCCTGTTGCTGATTCTACCAAGGCTACAAACCAGACTTCTGCCACTTTGCCTTCTTCTATAAATTTAAAATCAGGAAGTTACTTAGACAAAACAGAGTTTTGTCAGGTGTGGTCAAAATCCTTCCCAAGATTTCTGATGCCATAGTTGCATTTGGCCACCCAACATAGATTCTGTAGAAGGGTAATTAAATGCTTATTTTCGACCTGGGTTAAAACCAGGAAGAAAAAATGCCAAAAACAGCCCTTACTAGAGAGCAGGGGCTAAAGAGGTTTTAAAAGTGAACAGTCAAATTTTAATAATTCCTGTTATTAGTTTCCAATGACCATTTCCTGAACAAATCAAATTATCATCTTGAACACTGGAACTGAAAGTGTCTTAGTGGCTTGGGTTTCTGGGAGACTAGGGGATATATCTTTTAATTTCTACAATTACATTCCAACTCTGAATCAATAACACAAAGCCTTGCTTTTAGGCAAATTTCACTTAAGGCACATCAGTTAAATTGAGGTGGATTTAGCTCACTAATATTTCGGTCTTACTCTTAATTATACATTTCCAATCACTTAGTCACTTTACTCAATTATCTATTGAAACAATGTGGTTCTAGATGTAATATTATTAACATAGAGACATAATGAAAGAAAGCATGTAGGATTTTGAGCATTAACCATGCTACTAATTAAATCATATTGAATTCATTGACTTATGTTTCACTTTATTATAAGCACTTATCTTGACATTTCATTTAACCAGAATAGCTAGCTTGTGAATTAAGTATATATGCTTTCCTTGGAGTTTGTGTTTCTCTGTGATGGAGCTGGACTCAGATGTGATCTTTTTTCACAAGCCTTTCCTGTTACTTTACCAGAATTGTAGTTGGTGCTGGGGTTTAATATATACCCAGGGGACCTGAATCTCTGAACTGACCATATGATAGCCAGGTCCTGAGCCTCAATAGACTTCAGCTCCTACACTCTGGTTTACTGGACTTACCGCACTCAGCTAACATGGAGGTGAAGAAGGTCAACCACCACACCATGGAGCCAAGAGTGCCTACAACTGAAAGCAGGAGGATTGCATCCAGCATCCATGTGGAATCTAAGCCCTCTCTTGATATAGATGTAGAGTGGACACAACCATTCCAAGGTCCACAGGATGGAGGAATAGAATATAGATGAGAGTGGACTTACTGATATTCTATTCATGAACTATTGTGATTAGTAATCGAAAAAAATATGGCATTGGTGTGGAGAAAGTGGCCATGGTGATTCTGGGGGTGGGGAATGGGAGGAAGAAATGAGATGTGGAGGCATTTTCGGGACTTGAAGCTGTCCTGGGTGGTGCTGCAGGGACAATTACCAGACATTGTATGTCCTCCCATGGCCCACTGGATGGAATGTGGGAGAATGCGGGCTATGATGTGGACCATTTACCGTGAGGTGCAACAATGCTCAGAGATGTATTCACCAAATGCAATGAATGCCTCATGATGATGGAGGAGAATGTTGCTATGGGGGGAAGAGTGGGGTGAGGGGGTTGGGGAGTATATGGGGACATCATATTTTTTGAATGTAATAATGAATAAATGACAAAAAAAGTATATATGCTTTCATCTTACTGTCACTATTATTGTAGGATTATTTACTATGGGGAAAAAAATGGATCTTTGAGATTAGTAATCAGAAATGACATAGAATGGATCTATAGACCCCAAACTATACTGACTGAACCAGTCACCAGAACACATTTATAAGGTGTGTGTGGGGAGGGACTTTTGCTGAATAGAGATAGTAAATATCTGTCTTCTTGAATTTACTATGCAGAATGTGTGATGTTAAGAAGGCTATTTGAGGGTTATACAAAGCTTTGGAAACAGGTCTGTTAGGTAATTCACATATTTTTATTAAGTGGCCATTTCCCAGAGCTTACCTACCTCCACCTTCTTCCTGGGGCAATCCCAAACCAAACATAAGCTAAAGAAGGGTTATCTTCTACCCTTCAGCTATCCCCACCTCTTTTTCTATTGTGTGCCATGCTGCAGCTGGGGAAATGTTAAATCCAGTGAAAAGTTCATCAGATTTTAAATGCAGAAACTGAGAACAAGTAGCCCCAGGTGCTTATCAAGATGAAATTCTCAGTGGCAGGATTCCCACCCCACAAGGTGGATAAAAATTAACACACAGACAGTATAGATTTGTCTCTCTTCTCTGATGTGAAATAGAATATATGGAACTGCCATCAATCAATCCCAACCCAAGAAGTTTTGGCCTCCTGGGGAAACTGGTCACCATAGGATTTCTTCCCCTGCTCTTTTGGACTCTGTGCTATGTAAGTAATAAAAAATTTCTTTGCCTTTCTGGATTCTTAATGTTATCCATTAATAAAGAGCTAATTTGCTGAAAGTTTGCGTTTTGACCTGAACCTGTTGTAGCAACTCTTTCTACAGCTCCCTCTTTTAAAAAATTATAATATGGAGAGGAAATAATAATATAATGCAAACAATCATGAAAGGTGAAACTTGGAATCATACAGATTTTGAATAGAAATCTTAGCTCTGACAGAATATTGGCCATGATTACTGAATCTAACCAAATTTTGGTCTTCCCATCTGTTAAATTTGGGCAGGCTTGTTGGAAAAATCAAATGTTACAAAGCATGTATAATGCTAAGAATAGTGTCCATAAATGATAAATGCTCCATAAATATTAGTATTTAATAACATTAATGGAAAGTACAGAAAGCATATATAAGTAATTACAATGCAAATCCTGAAGACTCAAGAAAAAATAGCTGCTTACAAAAGATTTGCTTAATGAATGAAAAAACCACAGTAATATTTTAATGAGCAAACAAACATAATCAAAATATAATCATTTACATTCAGAAATTAAGCCCGGCCTATTTGCAACTCTGCAGTTATTATCCCAGGAGGCATGTGTCAACAGGCAGAATTTGCACATGAGCCAGAGCTTCTGATATTTTTCTCATGGAACCAGCAATAGGAGTGAAGGTTTCCACTTGTGATGGCTGATCAAAATTTGTCTACAAAGTGCATCCAAACATCTTAGTGGTTCCCAAGTTTAGTGAACATAAAGAAAAAGGTGAGCTCAACAAATATGCAAATTAAAATGCCTTAGAGATTCTGATTTTGGTGACTGGAGTGTGGCCAAGAAATTGAAATATCTTATAAGCATCGCAGGTAACTTCGATGCAGGTATTTAGGAGAAACACTTGAAACACTGAAAAATCATCTCTGCTCTGAGTATCTTGCTAACAAAAGCCAAAACAGGATTCCAGTCTGAAGGAATAAGTGTGTTAGCCTTTGGAAGAATACAGAGGGTGATTTAAAGTGGGGTTAATGTTAAGTCAATGTTTTCCATCTTGGAGGACTGGTAACAGGGTAACATTCCTTCCTTGTGATTTGCCATGTGCTTGATTGGTAGGAGTGGTAGATTCTGGGTGAAGAGAGAAAGCTTGCGTGGATGTTTCTGTGTACATTGGTTGTGATTAAAATCAGTCTGGTGGTTTAGAAGGTGTATTGAAATTAGAGCGAACTAATTCAAGAGAAGAAACATGAAAAGAGTGTTTCTGCTATGCCCATTAACACAGGCTTAAAGACTGAAATATTTGAGAACTGCTGACACGAAAAAAATTCTAGATCAATCTTGTGCATGCGTAATGATTATCAAAAAAAACAGAATGAATTTAAAACAACTTTTAAAAAATGATTATGCTCCTATTATATGTTACACCTTGGGTTCTTAACTATCCCCTAAGTCCTAAAGGAAAAGCTTTAAGAGAGAATGGTTGCCATAGGGGATGGGTAGATTTCAATGCCCATGCAATACTTTCCCACACTGAAAAAAAAAAATCAATGTACATTTTCATCCAGTTGAAGTTATTTTTATCAATAATTTAAAAAAATACATTCATAGCAACTAGGATTTCAGTTTATGAAAATACAGTCTTGGGATTCTTCTAGGTCCTCTAATATAAAAAATTGCCTCATTAAAATAAGAAATCACAAGTGTATTAGCATAATATTCTAATATTATTCACATAGATATTTGAGGAAATATTTCAGAAAGTGAATTATAGCATAAAATGTAAATCATCAATAAATGTCCCTCTAACAACACAATTCAGTACAAAACTATGATGCATGGAAATCAAGCTAATTTAGATACACTGGGAAAGAACAAAAAGGATGATAGCAATAATAAACGGGGTTATTAAACATCTACTACCCGTCAAGCGCTGTTCTAAGGTTTATATTTATTAACTCTAATTCTCAAACAAATCCTACCAGATAGCTGTCTGGGGTCTCATTCTATAAATGGCAACTGGGACTCAGAGATATTAAGTAACTTGCTAAAGACAGCATAACTTGAAAATGACAAAACCAAGATTTAAACTTAGGTGTTCCTGTATTCTTTCACAAAAATTCTCATAAACTTCCATAGCATATCACAATTACTCATTGATATTACTTTCAATTGCATACAGAAACAAACAGGAAATTATTAACTGTGCAATCTCTTCATAAATGGAGCTGATAAAATGGATTCAGAACTACTAGTTATATATTAATTATACTCTTAAATGTTGATTTCTCAACTGAATTCTAATGCCCCCCTTGCAACAGGAAAGGCGGAAAGGATGAATTTCTTATTGGTCCTATCTAACCTCTCAGATTTTAGTGGTGATGTCCAGAGAATGAAGTTTCTTAATGATCACAGACCGTGTGCAAACTTCAATGTTATTCTCTTTCTCAGCAAAATTTCTGTAAGAGCAATATCAATTTAGCAGCTGAGATTTCTTTCCTCTAGAGAAAAGTTTATGATAACTTGTGCTTTGCATTAAATAGGAATTTATTATTAAAACAATTCAGAATCAGCTAAAAATGAAATATGACAAAGTTCTAGTAAAAAATATGTGATAAAGTTAGTTTAAAAAAATGCTTAACCCATCCCATGGATGCACCTTCCAATTTCAATAGATATATTGTATTTTTAGTAATAGAAAATAAAGTAACATATGCCAATTTATTTAACAAATGAAAAATGAAAAGCCTGATACATGATTATTCTACTGCACTTAACACTTAAGTAGCATTTTGGGGTAGCCTGCTAAAATATTTAAGTCTTTAATTACAAATCATTTCTCCTAACTTTATGGGTGTTATTACTGTTAAGCTAAAATGAGTGCTACAGAGTTATGGACAGATGTAACCAACTATAACTAAGCAACTGCAGAAATAAAGCAAGTTGCTTTTCCTTGAACTTGTGGAAAACAGAATAAAAAAAATTGCTGACCTACGCAGGTTGTAGGTGAGGGAGTAGTCCAAATTTTGTTTTTTTTAATTCACTTTTATGTTAATCTCTTGCTTCCCTTGCCTTTTCATTTTTATTTTGTTCGTTTGCTTCATCTTAAACTTCAATTCAAGACATTATGTTCAATTTATTTATTATTCTAAGGCAGATATAGACCACATCAACAGCATTTCTCCCAATAATGTGCCTAGAACATGATAAAGATTTAATAAAAGGTGACTATGGTTATTTATTTTCTCTTATTTAATTTTTATTAAAAGATGGGTGATAAGAAAAAGAGCCTCACCACACAGAAACATGTGTACTTCACTCAGAGCTATTTTATTTTTTGTTCTTCCAGCACTCAAATACTCAAAATCAGGAAACCAGGGAGAAAGCAGGCCACTAAGGGAAGGCACACATAATTTACAAGCTTATAAGAGTAGGCTGAAAAGTATTTAAGGAAAAACGCAGCACAAACTGGGACAATATAGTGAAGGGCAAAATAATGCTATCCCGCCTAGGACTATAGTTTTCCATGATCATATATAGATTTAAACATGCTAATCAATCTTTATCCACAATCCTTGTGGAACAAAAAAGATCAATCCTTTAACACAATCAGATCAAACCATCTGTTGCTTTCTTTAAAATACATGTATATATTAAAGGGCTTCCAGAAATAAAAAGGCAGGCTGTCAAGAGCTAGAAAACTTAACTCTTCAACATAATTCATTCCTTGTTGATGCTGGATAAAGAAGGTCATGCTGTAAATTTAGATATTGTTATATCTAGTAATAGAAATAAGAAAGAGGAGAGAAAAGCAAATTTGGATAGGTAAGGCGGGGAAGCTGAGTTTGACTTTGTCATTCAAGGTATCAGAGATCAGAGACCTTATGTTTCCTTTCAGTGTATTGTGAAGATACAGATGTGTGGGAATGTGTGGGGTAGGGAAATAGCCACAGAATATCAGAGAGCCAATAGGACAAGAAGGCGGCAAGAGATCTCTACTAATTACAAAATCATAGGAAGTTGTGGCAAGGGGGAGATTTATGATTCCCAGACAGACCCATGACATCAGAAAGGGGATGGGGTTCAGTACCAATCTTGACTTCCTTTGTTAATTCTCAACCTGTTCTGTCTGGAAACTGGCTATCTCTCCCTGATAAGGAGTTTGTCTGGATCTCACAAAGACTTTGGTTTCTGTTCTTATTCTTCTTCCCCAAACAGCCCTTGGGTTAACTGGTCTTCCATCCCATTTTTCCATCTCTTCTCACAGGAGAGAACCAGTCATTCTTTGTAGTGTCCTAGATTCATTATTTAGTGCTGCATGATTTTGTAGGTTCATAGAAAGACACACTGCCAAGAAATCAGAATTATATAAATCAAGCCCCTCAGTTCAAGCCAAGAAAAAAAGTGAAGCACAGAAACATTAAGGAATCAACCCATGGTCACACAGTAGTTGCCACACATGTAGGAAGGTAATTCATATTGCTTAACTTCCAAACCACTTACCCTTTCCTCTATGTTACTCTGAAATTTTCTTATCCCAAATTACATTATGTTATCCCTTGATTCTCAAGTATCATTTAAAATATGGAACCGTTCTTCATTCTTTCTTTAATTTTTTCCATTTATTGAATGGAATGGCAAATATTTCATGAACATAATCCTAGTCACCTCAAAGAAGTTTCCATTTATCAGTTTCTCATTTTGTCTCTTGCTTTTAAGCTCATTATTTCTGCCTTTTATCTTCGATGAACTGTATTGGCATCTATTAACCTACATACCTGTGCATCTTCTGGATGTTGAGTGTAACTGACACTGTGGGGGGGGGGGGGGTTGATGCAGGGAATATGGTATTGGCAACCTCTTGATATCAGGTACAGATTTAGCATTCCTTTCTATTCTGCAAAGACTTAGGTGGATGACATCTCTCTTTATTGGAACAAAAGGGGAGATAAAATACCGACCTGGAATATAAAATGGTTTTTGAATGAGTATACATTCACAGATTTTCATAGAAGGGTGGGATTTTAGAGCCCAATTTTATTGTTTATTCATCGTATATTTATTTATTGCATGCCACCATTTATCAGATACTTTGCAGAAAAATAGAAATGAGAGCACAGGCCTTCCTCTCAAAAAGCCCACAGTTTATTGGGGGGAGTGCTTCAAAGCAGAAAGGGCATATTTCCCATCAATGCCCTCTGAAAAGCTTTATGGTAATTTTATAGGGCTCTAAGGGTATAGCATCATCAGACAGGCACAGACAGCCAGGAGGAGGTGATGTCTGAGTTTGTTGGAAAATGGGAGTGAGGTATGAGCTAAGTGACTATGGAGATGGAAGGCAGATGGAATATAATATATAGAATTTTAAGTTCTAGGAATAAATAAATCGGGCATATTCAGAAAAATGTACTCATTTTGGCATGAATGGACTGTTGGGAAACTTCCCGAGGAAAGGTAGTAAACAGGCATTGCCAATTCCTGCAGTTCCCTTTATACCATGTGAAAGAATTAGACCTTCACGTTGAAAATACAAGAAACCCTTGGAAGATTTTAATTGAAACTGTAACTTTAAGTGATCCTTTAGCAGAGAATAAGGTGCATAAAGAAATGTGACTGGAAAAATGGCAGTCAGAGAGGAGCTTCCTGTGATAATCCAAGTAAGAAAACATGAATTTCTGAATAAAGGCAGCCTCAGTAAGAGCGGAAAAGTGAGATGCATCGAAAACCATTAAGGAGAGAGAACTGATACTCCAGAGAACAGAGGGACCTGAAGATGTTAAATTAATCAACCAGAGCCACACACTTAATGAGTACCAGAGCTGCAATTGGAACCAGGTGTGAACCTCCCAGTCAAGGAACACTCACACTGCCTATGTGAATCTATGCTTTGACAATGACAATAATTAAATTTAAGATGGATTGTCTATTTTTAGCAAAGGGCTATATTTAAGAGACTCCATTTTTCCTCATTATCCAAGGCAACTAAACACAGTTGTTTGAATCAAATAGAATAGGATATTAACAATTCTCTCAATGCCTGAATTTTTCGAAAACAAATCAACATTGTTTGCCCTTCATTTAACCTTAGAGCAGCTATCCCTTCCCTTTATTAATGAGCAAGGTGACAATAGATTTCCTGTCTTGTCTCCCCTGAAAATTTTTAGGCCAAACCAAACAAGATGTCAACAGATACTGTTGGCAAAAGTGAAGCATCTTTTAATTCAAGGCCTTATTTCTAAGCAAGGTTTGAGGGAGTAGATATGAAAAGGAAAGAAGAGTAGAGTTAGCGGCAAATTACCACAACCCTGCACGTGGCTCTTCCTTACCCAAATTCCAGAAGTTTATTCCATATCTTCATTGCAAGGATCAAACAGAGGAATGTGTACCAAAGGCTTTTGTGAAGCTGTAAATTGCAAATCCAAAGTCAGGAATTGTTATAATTTATTTTTCCAATTGAAAAAACAAGTAACCGTTTTGCAATGCTTAGTATCTGAAGGATTATGGAGGTACTGACTTTTTTTTTCCCCCAAACTTGGGCTTCTCATACTAAAAAGTAGGTGTTATTAAGTTTGCAGAACATTGTCATCATAGATATCAAACTGTATTGTTAAGTGATCTACATCAGTTTGTAATGCACACCTCTTAGATGACATTTGGCAGAAAATGGTAGCTACCAGAAGTTTTGTGAGGAGAAAGGGTTAGCTATACTCCCACCCCAACTCCCACAACTTTACCACCCCATTATTGTAAAGTTAACTCTCATATCACACACATATACGTGTTTGTTACCTAAATATTATTAACAAATAAGTACAATAAAAACATGTGGCTTATGTGGGCTTGAGGAATTTCTTGCACATGGGGAGAGCTAATAGCTGCATATCTGTATATGCCATGAATTCTTACCAAAGTGAGAAACAAGTATTCAAAATATGTGTGTTCTACATAAGGACATGTCCTGAATGCACTTCAACCCTCAGTTGCACTTACAAAGTGGAGCAATTAAAAATACATTCAGAGAAGTGGAAAGTGGAAAATGGTGTTGGAGTGAGAATAGTGTCAATGGAATGTCAGAGAAGGGAGTTCTTATACCGTAATGATAAGAAACTTATATCAGGGAAGAAAAAGATGTGTTTTTGACCAGAGATGCCCAGATTTTGAAGGATAATATGTAGGCACATTCACTTGCTGATCTATTTATGTATTTTCATGTTTTTAGAGATTTTGATACTAAACAAAGTAAACTGTAAAATCTTGCTTTTTGATCAACACTACTGAAAGCATTGGAATTTTAGCATTGCCCCTTGATCTGCTCTCATCAACACAAAGATATTTTGGGGTAAAAAACCCAAATACATCTAAATAATACATATGTATTATATATTATATAATATCTATATTACATACATACACAAATGTATATGTACATATGTGTATATGAACATATAAGTATAGATGTATGCATATATATATAGATGTGTGTGTATATATGAGAAACATAATTCATTGTAACTATGTTGATCCATTAACAAATATATCTATACCCTCTTCCTCCACGATAGGATATATGCTCCTCCCAAGACTTGAGACATGGGTAATTGTTTAGGAAGGGAGTCAGCAAACTATAGCCAGTGGGTGAAATTCATCCCATGCCTGTTTTTATAAATAAAGTTTTATGGGCACACAGCCTTGCTTATTCATGTGTACCTTTTCTGTGATTGTTTCACACTACAACAGCAGAGTTGAGTAGTTGTGACTGAGATCATATGGCTACCAAGACAAAACTATATACTATCAGGCTCTTTACAGAAAATGTTTGTCTCCAGTTTAAGAGATGTGTAGGTTATATGTATCAAATTGCTTCGAAATTATTGTTTGAAAATTAGAAATATGTAGTAATTTATGTGGCTCGTGATTAAATCTTACAAATAATTCCACATGCCTACTCCAACAAAGGCATTTCTTAGGTGTTCCATAAGCTAATGGCACTATCACTATGAGGGCTGTTTTCCACTTAAATTTGGACTTACAGGGGAGACAGTAGTTTACAAAATATGAGTTATTCATTTCAGAATGCTCATGGGTTAACCCAAGACATGGCAACAAACTGAGTGAGTCAACAATACCTACTTTGTCCTTGCATCCATTTCTTCAAAATAAGTTGATGTGAAGCTGCCAAAACTAAAATTCAGTTCCTGGATGTACATGCTCCACTGAGATCTCTGATAGAGCACTACTGTTTCCTTTGATGAGTTATAAGGTTTACTCTCCAGTCTGATTGAAAGAACAACAAAACCCTTTATTCTATGTCTGGGCCTCTGTCTCATACCAAGGTACCTCCCCAAGGATCAGCAAGAGTGATGACATGTGAAAAGCCAAACAGAGTCAGTAGACCCACGTGGGTTCACTCCTATCAGCTACAGGTGGTACATAGTCTTATTCTGGATGGGCCTCTTGGTGCTCTTAGGTCACATGCTTCTAAACATGTCTTTGAGTGTAATAATTCCAGGTTTACCCCCAAGAAAATTTTCAGTTTTGTACAGATTTTCATTCAATGTTATTTTCTAGAAAATGTGGCCAATTTCTTTGATTTCAGAAATTTATCATTTACTAGGCAACCACCACGTGTTTTGCTGCTAAGCCTCTGGTCAAAGTTGCACTTTTCACATGTATGCCATAGTTCAGTTCCTCCTTAGATTCCGTTTCTCAGTCCTTGTGGTTCTTCTGTGGCTAAGTAAACCATTTGCATAAAACTCTCTTTAGATAGGCATTTGCCCACTCATTGCTCCCAGCTTCTGTATGCTATAGACTTTGCTACATCGTTTTGTCATGTACATCTGGCTCTTCTTTCTGAATACCAGTTATATCCACCAACACAATCTTTCCTGACCCCTTTCTTGTATCTGGAATTAATATTTCTTTATTTATTTAATTTGAGGACTTTACTATTCATTAGAGGGTGTTATATTCTTCTGGAAATACTGACTTTCTATTTGACTTAGATGTGAGTATCTCTGTGTCATCTCTTTTTCAATAGTGCATACAGAAAACACAAATTTGTACCAATTCTCTGCTCAACTAGTTTTCTTCATTATCCTGGAACTAGTCTGATCTCATTTCTAAGATTTTGTACAGTTGAGCAATTATTAACAAATCAGCAAACCAAATTGAACCAATGGTTTATCACTATACAGAAACAAGAGAATTGTGGGTTTGTTTGTCTGTGTTACGAGGTATTTCAGGTATGCATGTTTTTTTTTAAGATTTATTATTTTTAAATTTATTCCTCTCCCCTTCCCCACTCACCCCACCAGTTGTCTGCTCTCTGTGTCCATTCGTTGTGTATTCTGTGTTTGCTTGTATTCTAGTTAGTGGCACCAAGAATCTGTGTCTCTTTTTGTTGCATCATCTTGCTGCATCAGCTCTCCGTGTGTGTTATGCCACTCCTGGGCAGGCTGCACTTTTTTCACACTGGGTGGCTCTCCTTATAGGACACACTCCTTGCATGTGGGGCTTCCCTACATGGGGGACACCCCTGCGTGGCACGGCACTCCTTGTGCACATCAGCACTCCACGTGGGCCAGTTCATCACACAGGTCAGGAGGCCCTAGGTTTAAACCCTGGACCTTCCATGTGGAAGGCAGACACTCTATCCATTGAGCCAAATCCACTTCCCAGTTTGCTTGTTTTTATTTGATGCTTTGAAGAGAAAATATGCTGACTAGCTCTGTTAGATACTCACATGCCTCAAAATAATATAACTATCCATTGCCAAACAAACAGAAGCAGAAAATAAAACAAAGTTTAAGTGATTCTATTTTACTCAAATTTGTTTGCAAAAATATTTCACTAGGGCTGCAGGAGATACAAACTATGAAAAACCTTGACTACTCTTTAGAAACCTCCAACAGCATTATAAAAGTAGCTACATGGAGATATGAAGATATGAGTACACATTCTTTAATAAAGCAAAATAATGTCATGTGTCAGGTGATATTCTATATACTACAGAAAATTGAATAAGACACCATATTTCTCTTAAGTAACTCTTAATAATGTTCTAGAAAAAAAGTGAAAACCCAGTAAAAATTTGACAGTATCAATACTAAAACTGATGCCAATAGAAATACATTGAACTTAAGCAATTAAAATTGTTGGCTTTTTCTTCTGAAATTAAATGAGCAAACCAATAAATTATCTATTAGCAAAAGAAGTAGAAATATATATAAGAAAGTTAACAGTATTCAATATGAGAAAAAGGAATAATAAAGTATGAACTCTGAGAAAACACTAACGATCTGAGTTTTTTTTGTTGTTGCAAAAACTTGGAATAATTACCATCAAAATAATGAAAAGGTCAGAACATGTTATAATAAATGAAGTGAGCCTGTGCCTATTTCCAACATCTCTCACTTTAATTGGGATTTGTTTTTAAAGAAAAACTCTGACATTTATCCTTCAATTATGTATGATAAGAATATTAACCAAGTTTCAAGAAAGACAAATAACTGAAATATTAAAATTGTACACTTGGAACAGAAACAAAAATAACAAAAGATTTACAGATAAAATCAAATCTGGAATCTAACTTCTACCTATATATTTGAAAGCAGTAGATTCACAGCTCTGACTTAAACATCTGAGTCTTATAGGCTAATTAATTGGAAGGGTTTCATTAATAAAACTAATAATTTTTAATTGATAGATTTAGTTTTGTGTCAATATGGACAATGTGGACTAATATCTTCTCCAATACATGTTGTATATTGGCAATAGATTAATCTTTCTAAAGTACAGTTCCTGTTGTTCATTTGTACAGCAAATATTCAATGGTTTTTCACTGCCTGATGAATAGTTTCCATTCCTTAGCACTAACCTTTAAACTTGCCCCACATCTTGGATCTAACTCACCACCCTTATTGTTCATTTCTCCCATCTATGAATCTAACCATCTTTAAACCATTGCCTGTCAGACTAAGTGCTACTTCTGTTCTTTGGGTCAGAATGCAATTTGGGTCACTTACATCCAATATGATGGAAATGGCTTAAAAAAAAAATTACACAGGATCCAATCAAAGGATTTCAGTATCCTTTTACCTCATTAAATTCAATACCAAATACCACACTGATGCTTCCAATTGTTGTACAAAATGTGGATCTATGAGGATCTAAAGAGATAAATGTCCTAGCGCTTCTTTGGCAATGTACTCAAATGCACAGGGTTTTTGCCCCCAGTCTGAAGCAGCCATTGCATTAGGGCAGGGATGGTGGATATTTTGTTCCATATATTGGTGTGATTCAAATTATATAAGAAGCCAAAACCTTCTTATATAATTTGAGACAGTGCAAGGCCATGCTTCCACCTATTTTTATAGACCCACAAGAAAACAAGGATGTGTGGAAGAAATACTGTGGCATTAATGTGGATTAAGTAAACTTCTCCCTGACTGCTTGGAAGAAGCATTCAAATAACTTAAGAATGAGAAAACTTGACAGGGTATTAATTTCATCCACCTTTGTTGAAAAGGAAAAAAAAAAAATTACAAGTCATTATCTATCAGAGCGAAGACTGGGAGGGAGAAGATCCATGCAGATTTTCCCAGGTGCAAATGTGTCCATCAAATTGCATTTCCTGCAAATTCTTTTCCTTGTTTCCATGCCTTTCATTAGATGATTTCTTCCACCAAATCTACTTATTGACAATAGATACATATTTCTATAAATACTGATAAAAATGGTCTTAGGGCAAGAGACAATATGTATTCTCCTAATTGCTGAATACACTTTGTGATTTTTTAAAAGATCTGGCATATATTCCTTTTTCCAGTAGTTATTTCATTGACAATTACTGGCTTATAGAATTTTTCAGAAAGAATCCTAAGCATATCTAATTCAAAACTTTTATCATAAGACTCAGAAAAATGAGGCCTAAAGGAAGTAAGTGACTTTTCCAAGGTTAAGTTCAAGTTGAACTTGTTCCTTCAATAAGCAGTCTTAGCAAACGCAGCTGCTTTTTCCTGATGTAAACAGAGATATGCCAGATAAAATATAACTACAAAATTAAATATATAACCAGTCAAGATATAAAACAGTAATCAAAGGGGGCAGACTAGAAACAGGTATAGAAATCCATATCTGTAAACTCACAAGCTGATAGAATTATTGTCTCTGCTATCATAAGGAATGAAAAAAAAAAACCCAGCCATTTAGCCATTAAATATACAAGAATTCTTATCTTGGTTTCGGATTCTGGATGGAAAGGAGAGGGAGAAGTTAATCATGAGAAATAAAATGAAAGTCACATTTATGTGTCAAGTCTAGATTTATCTAAATTGGTGGGAGTGGAAATCCTAAGCAAAGAAGCTATTGCAAAAATGTCACTAAGTCAGTACATCTGTACAAACCAGGCACACTTCTTCAACCCACATAGAAGAAATAATCTCAAAAAAATCAAGACCAAAGTTAAGGCAATAAAAATATGAGGAAACTGCACCATGAGGGTTAGTCAGCAGATCTAACAAAAAATTTGTCTTATCTCATAAGTTCAAGGATATTTTAACATGAGAAGGTCAATGGTGTTTGCCTTATTAATAGACTTAAAATAGCGTGATCACAGCATATTCAGTATTTTATTACTTTCAACACCTGTTTAAGATAAAAATTTATGACAAACTAGGAAGAGATTGGGGGTTCTTTAAATTGATAAAATTTGTATTCTCAAATCTTAGTGCAGACTTAGAAGAAAAACTTTCAATATAATCCCTTTAAATTCAGCCAACAAGACAATAATGCCTGTCAACACTGTCACTAAAAACAAAACAAAGCAAAAACAAAAAAAGTGCTGTTACTATTTAGCATAATATTGAGTTTTGGACAATGTTTTAAGAAAAAGAAGATAATAGAGGTCAAGAATTGGAAGAAAGATAATTTTTTTTATTATATGTGAACAAGACAATCATCTATCTACAAAATATAATAGAATAAAAATCATTTGAAATGATTAAATAGTTCAACAATGCTATTATATATAACAACAAATGAAAAAATCAATAGCAATTCTTGGTAACAGCAATAGCTATCTAGAAAATATAATAAAAATAATATACTATTTAGCTATGACATCAAAAGCTATAAAATCTCTAAGAATTTGCTCAATGGTGAAAATTTTAAATTCTACTAAAGGAAAATACTTGAATATAAGGAGATCTAGTCATACTCTAGGACAGGTATCATCAAACCTTTTTATACGCTATATATAGGTCCAGATAAAAAGTATCTTAAACTTTTGGTCTATAATATCAGTTAGGATAACTCAACTTTGCTCTTGTAGCAGAAAAGCAGTCATAGATAATATATAAACAAATGGGTGCGACTGTATGCCAATAAAACTCATTTATGGCAACCAAATTTGAGTTTAATATAAATTTCACATCACAATGTATTTTCCTTTTGATTTTTTTCAACCATTTAAAAGTATAAAAACTGGACACACAAAAATAGACAACAGGGGCGATTTGGACTATAATTTGAGGGTCTTTACTATAAAATTTAATATTATAATGGTAGTATTCTCCCCAAGTTAATGTGTAAATTAATTGCAAACACAGTTAAAGTTCCTTTTGGATATTTTTTAGTAACTGGAGAGGTTTACTGAACTATTTATATGAAGAAATAAAGGTCAATTTATAACTTATAATATTTGATCTTAAACAAAAAGCAGACAACTTAACCAATGAAACAGATTAATATGCACAAGAGGAGTACTATTATAAAAAAAATAAATCAGGACATAATGGAACACTGATTCATGATATGGAAAAAATACTAGATTACATAAAAGGATGGATACTATGTGAATTAAATATGTGCTCATTAAATTTAAAATTATATTGTTATTAATAGTTTGAGAATACCTTATTGTCTTAGAAATTAGGAGTGACATTTAATAAGCTTTTAAAATCACAAGCCATAAAGAAATTGATGATTTTGATTAATTAAACAAGGATTTCTGTCTATTGAAGAAAATGCTGGATAACATCACTGACACAGAATGGGAAATATATTTGCAATGTCCAAAATTGATAAGGATTCAAGGAACTCATAAAATCAACAAGAAAAAGACATTGATCTTATTAGACAAATGAACTAAGATATGAATAGGATATGTGCAAAAAACCCTCTTGTGCAAAATTAAAAAGAATATGGCCAGATTCTTAAAACAATTGATAATTAGAAAGATGTAAATCAAAACAACAAAAGTATCTACTTTTATAGCTGATAAAAGCGCCACCATATTTGGGGGAAGATGTGGACTAACACAGTTATTCTGGTAAACAATTTGTTAGCATGTAGCCAAATTAGTGTACCTATGTCTTACTATTTGGCCATTCTGATCCCACATATGTATCCCAAGGAAAATATCAATAGCTCATAAAGAGATACATACAACACATACAAGGATGCTGATTGTAGCTTTTATCTTTTTCTGTAGGGGTGAGGAGTTGGAAGCAATCTGATGCCCACCAGTGGTAGACTGTACAAATAAAATGTGGATGCACTTCATGGGCTATGTTGTAGCAATGAAAAGTAATAGAATAATTAAATGCATGGAGGGATCTTTATGAACTAATACTTAAGGGGCATAAGTAGAAAAGATAATAAGACCTATTAAGCAATTAAAATACACACAGACCCTAAAAGACAATATTGAAACATAAAAACCAACTTTAAAGATATTAAAGTGGTTGCCTGTAGGGGTCAGAGAAATGGGGGTGGGATGTGTGGATAAAAATGTATACATAAATAGGTTTACATAAATCTGGACATATTAAAATACGCTAAACAGAGAAGAGTGTTTCAATCACATCTCTGGTCATGCAGTTAAAAAGGAATAAAAGAAAGGAAGGGGGGAGGGATTGAGAGAGGAAAGGAGGACAGGAGAGTGGGAAGGAGGAAAGAAGTAAACTAAATATAATGCTATAAAGTAGCAACAACAATCAATGAGAAATAAATAATGAAAAAATCCCATTGAAATTAGAAACAAAATCATGAATAAATCCAAGAATGTGCAAAACATAAACATGATTGCTGTAGTTTTCAATGGATTACAGAATCTGGATAACAAAAAGGATAAGCACATGGAGAGAAAAGTGCAAAATCAAGCATAAACATCTCATTTTTTTAAAATAAGCTTTTTATTTTAAGAAATATTTAGATTCACATGCAGTTGTAAGAAATAAGATAGATACTGTGCTTGTTTATCAATTCTCCAATGGTAACTGTTTTTCAAAACTAGGAGCAAATGTAGCTAAAGTGGTTGAGGGTCTGCTTCCCTTTATGAGGTTCAGGATTCGATCCCGGTACCTCCTAAAATCAAAAACAAAAACAAAATCTATAGTACAACATCATGACCAGGATTTTGATACTGATACAGTAAGGATTTGTAACAATTCCATTATCACAAAGGTTCATCCTATTGCCCTTTTGAAGTTGCACTTTTTCTTCTTATTTCCTCTTTGCCACAGTCTCTGACTCACAGCACTACTAATCTATCTTCTATATCTATAATTTTATCATTTAGAAATATAATTATATAAATGGAGTCATACACTATGTAATTTTTTGTGATTGACCTTTTTCATTCAGTGTAATTTCCTGGCGATTTATCTAATTTGTTGCATCTACTAACAGTTCATGCCTTTTTATCACTGAGTAGTATTTCATGGTATGGATATATCACAGTTTGTTTAACAATTTACCCTTTGAAGGGCATTTGTATTAGTCATATATTTTGGCTAATATGAATAAAGCTGCTATTAACATTGATTTTGATAAGATACAATTTATTAATTCTTCCTTATATGGTTTATGCTTTTGTTGTCTAGTTTAAGAACTCTGCCTACTTCTAAATCACAGAAATATCCTCCTATTTTTTTCCTAAAGGTTTTATGTTTTCCATTAATTCCACGATCAGTTTTGAGTTAATTTTTGTATAAGGTGTTAGAATTAGGTTGAAATTTGTTTTGTTTTTGTTTTGTTTTTTGCCAATGGATGTCCAATTGTTTCATTTTCCATTTGTTGAAAAAGTTATCTTTCTCCCAATGATTTGCTTCTGCATCTTTGTGGATTTATTTCTGTTTTTTTCTTTTTGTTCTGTTCCATTTATCCATATGCCTATTACTCTGTAAATACAATATTGTCTTGGTTACTGTAGCTATATAGCGCATCTTAATATCACAGAGTTATTCTTCACATTTTTGTTTTTTTCATGATTATTTAGCTTTCAAAGTCTTGTGCATTTCCACAGAAATTTTGGGATAGTCTTGTCTGTGTTCCCAAAAACTTTGCTGGGATTTTAATAGGAATTGCATTTAACCTATAGAAAAATATTGGTAGATTTGACATCTTTACTATGTTCATTCTTCCAATTCATGAATCTAATATGTCTCTCCATTTGTTTAGGCCTTCTTTGATTTTTTTACTCTATACTTTTTAATTCTCAGCCTACAGATCCTGCACATATTTTGTTAAATTTATGCATTGGCATTTCATTTTCTTTGAGTTATTATAAATGATACCGTACCTTTGAGTTCAGGTCCTACAAATATGATGTTAGTACATAGAAATGTAACTGAATCCTCTGTGTTGATCTTTTATCCTCTGACCTTGGTAAACTCACTTGTTCTAGGAGGGGTTTTTTAGATATGTTGGGATTTTCTACATAGTCATTATCATGGCACCTGCAAAAAGATTCAGTTTTATTTGTTCCTTTCCAATCTCTATGGTTTCTTTCTTTCACTTGCCTTAATTCAGAAGCAAGAACTTCCAATACTCTGCTGAACAAAAGTGATGAAAGCAGACATATGTGCTTGGTAGGCTGAGTAAGGATCCCCAGAAAATATCAGAGTCTGAGTATCCAGAACCTGTGAATATGTTACACTTCATGGTAAATGTAATCAAATGTAATCAATGTGTCTTCCAGTCTTAGGGCCTGAGAGCCCACTTACCACCAGATGCTATACTCTTCTAAACCCAACTCCGTCCAGTTCTTCCTGAGCTTCTGCCTGGTCTCCTGAATACCCTCTGGTTCCAAGCTTGGAGAAAGAACCTGTCTATTTGATGGGACATGATTTACTGCCTAGCACTTTAGAGATCTCGCCTCTTCAAAGTTTCCAACTTATCCCTTCTATGTTTCAAAGCAGAAGGATTTTTTGGAAAAGAATTGCTATTAGATTTAAGGGTGATCCCTGCCCTACACATATTACTGTCTAGTTATAATGAACTTTAGTCCCTTATGCTAATCTGATCCTTATGCAGCTTGCCAATAACTTTTAGATGTTTTTTTGAACCCCTATTCATTGTCATGAGGTTGATCTCCAGGTGGACTATTTCCCATACTTTTTACTGCACCAATTCCTGATCTTTAAGATTCCAAAAATGACTTAAGTTCAAGCCATAGGCTAACAACAAGTTCTGAAAAAATAAAGAGAATGAAATCAATGCAAGTGACCCCTTGGCTAGTCACAATTTGGGTGCCATGTGCTTTCTCTTGGATTATAAAACACACAGGAAGCCCTCCTTGGCCCCTGACTAAAGTTATTTCCTTCCTTTCTTCTTCATTGTTGTACTGGGTAATATTATATTTCATGCAGCTAACACTATCATTGTCAATAGCAAAATATCAATGACAATAATAAGTAGTACATGTTTGGAAACTAAAAGTGGTTTGTTACCTCATGGTTCAAAATGTTATCCTGCCAGATGGAAAGTTTCATTGAGATTCCATTTCCCAGGAAATTTGGTAGAATTGCAATAATTCTATGAGTAAAAACCGAAAGAAGAAAGGAAATAGAGAACAGGTCAAAAGAGCGTGTGCATTGTTCAAAAGGGATTCTTTCTCTCTGGATATAAATAATGTCATGATATTCTTTCTGGGGGATATGCTGCTCAATTTCCAATAGTAAGAGTCAGAAAGAATGAGTATTGGAGAAAATACTCCAATTCAAACCATGTGAGTGAATCTGTTTGAAGTCTGATGCTGCTAACCATGAAATCTGAGGTAAGAAAGCTCAGGATGGCTAGCAAATGGACTCGGGGTATCATTTGTTTTGTTTTTGTTTGTTTGTTTGCTTTATGTTCTATTTTATCTTAATTTGTACTAGTTAGATGAACACAGGTTTTCCTACTCCCAGACTATTTTCTAGTGTTGTTCACACAGCTATGAGCTTTTCCATATAGCATTCATGTACAGTACACCATATATCACTGCATGGCTTATTATGGTAAAGGAATTTTGCATATCAAAATTCCTGTGACACCAATGTATATATTCATACTTATTATGCTCTCATTTCCTTATGTCTTTTTCCTCAGACACTCTCACTGATTTATTTCTCAAAATAATCAATAAGTCCTTCTAGTGGCAGTAAGAGGAAAGGTCATTGATGAGATGGGGGATTTATAAATCTATAGGAGAGTTGAAATATGTGGTGTTCACACAATGGTGTTATAATGTAATTAAGTGTATCAATTGAAATTATGTTTCCTATGTGGGTCAAAAGGAAAAAATCAGCATCTGTGTATTCTCCAGCACTTTTCTTCTTATTCCCTTGTTACCCTGTTACCTATCAAAATTTTATTCATAGCAAGTAGTGATTTGCTCCTTTCCTCAGTATTGTCATCCCTCCTCCCAAACATACACAAACACGCTATTGCAATATGCTAATTGAATTAACCCTTGCAATGAATATTTTACTCTCCTTGTTATTGTTTCAGTCAAATATTTTTGGGGCGACTCCTAGATATCTGAGGACTACTAGATGAACACTGTCCTCTACTCTGGAAAAAAGCCCCACCCTGATATCCTGCCTGGTGCTAAATAACTGCAAAAGAACTGTTCTTGTCACAAATTTGGGACATCTATTCAACGACTTGACTTCTGGATATTATCTAGGCACCATTCAGTAACAATTGTTTCCAGGTCACTAAATCCTGGTCCCTGAGCACATATCCCTTAAATAGCCACAGGGAGGCACCAGGTCTCTCTGCCTTATGCAGAGCCACTGAAATTTTTCAAGAGACCCCCATCTTCTCTCAAGTTTTTGTATCAATTTTCTTTATATAGTTTGCCCATTTTAATTGGTAACCTACTCTTCTTCTATTGTGCATACTTACATTTTTTTTTCCTCTTAGGAGCAAACTCCTCATTCTTAATCTAAAATCAAAGAAGTAATTGTAATTACTCAATTTCTTGAAATTATGCAAATATTATGCCATAATCAAAAGGGGCATCAATGTTGTCAGTGATGATACTTATTTGTGTTAAATTTTAGAGCCTGAGGAAAACTTAAAATCTGTTATGCCAGTTAATCCTCAAAATCTGAATTTTATACCACAAGAAACCAAAATCCTTCAGTTTTAACATGAAAAACTGATATGTATCCATGCATTCTCATGCCAAATAGTTCTCTTTGCATGATCTGGTTCAGCCCCTACTTGCAATTTGTTCATACTTTCTCAGCAGGCATTGATTTGGTTAACAGTGAGCTAACACAACACATACTTTCTTCCCCCTTTTTGTGCTCACAATCTAGCCAGGTAGACACCTAATAATCAAAGGGTCACATTAATAGACTCAAAATGACAATAATGGGAACTGCTTTGAAGTGTAAATACAACACACTATTGAGACCTTACATTAGGGGAATTTGATTCTGTCAGATTGAAGAGAACTTCTCTGAATTATCAAAACTTAAAATATGAGAATGACTCAACTAGATGAATAATGATAGGAAAAATATTTTTGGAAAAGGAAATAACATGTAAAGAGGTCCTGCATTAGAAGGCTGAACAGAAAAAAAGCACAGCGTGGAAAGTGACAGGAACAAGAAGCAGCGAAGATATGATGTAGTTGGTGACATTGGTGGAGAGAATCAAACTACTCAGCCTTACACCAACTGAAGGGAGTGCTGTTTGAACTGAAAGGCAACAGGAGGGAATCAGATTTGTTCAACTGATAGAGCATCTGCCTACCATATGGGAGGTCCAGTGTTCAAAGCCAGGTCATTCTGACCTGTGTGGTAAGATAGCCCACACGCAGTGCTGATGCACACAAGGAGTGCTGTGCCACACAGGGGTATCCCCCACATAGGGGAGGCCCACACAAAAGGAGTGCACCCTGCAAGGAGAACCGCCCCATGCAAAAGAAGTGCAGTCTTCCCAGGAGGGGTGCTCACACAGGGAGAGCTGATGCAGCAAGATGATGCAACAGAAAGAGACAGATTGCTGGTGCCGCTGACAAGAATGCAAGGCGACACAGAAGAACACACAGCTAATGGACACAGAGAACAGACAATGGGGAGTGGGGATGGGGGAAGGGGAGAGAAATAAAAAATAAATAAATACATCTTAAAAAAAAAACAAATGCAACATGAAACCTCTGGAGGACATGTCTTACCATCTCATCACTCTCTTATACCCTCTGCTCCTCCCACCTGAATATTGGGCTCTCCTCTGTGCTTTCTCTTCTTCTTCCTTGTTCTGTCTAAGATCTATTTCAACAGCAGCCAGAGTGGTTGATTTAATCCCAGGTCAGATACAGTCAATTTTGTGCTCACAGCCATTTAATAACATCCCAGCCATTTAATAACATCCCATTTCTCCCAGAATAGCATCCAAAGTCTATCCACTGGCCTTTGAGGTCCTCAGTGATCATGTTTTCAGCAACCTCTCAGACCTCGTCACCTAATCCTCTTTTCCCTTGCTTTCTCTACCACATCTTGTGAAGGCTTGTAACTATTCTGGAACTTTTCAGGCATGTTTCTGCCTCAGGTCTTTGGTATTTCACATCCCTGGGCCAACCTTCTCCTAGATATGCACATGACCCACTCCCCATGTTCACAGCTCTCTCTGGAACACACACGTAGCAGAGAGGCCTTCCATGCCCCCCCAACCCCCATTACTCTCCAACGTCATCCCTGAATTTTCCTTCATTACATTTACCTTTACCTGACATATTACATATTTTTGTTTCTTTGCTTTGGTCAGTCTTCCCACACTAAAATATGGGCTCTTTGAAAGCAAGGACTTTTTTCTATTTGCTGTTCAATTCCTAGTGGGCAGAAAAATGCCTGGCACATTGTGATGGTTAAATTCACATGTCAACTTGGCAGATTGTGGTGTCCAGTTGTTTGGTCAAGCAAGCTTTGGCCTACTTGTTACTGTGAGGGCATTTCATGGAGTTAAATCATCAGTAAGTTGACTGTATCTATGGCTGATTACATCTATAATCTCCTGAGTAGATTGCCTTCGACAATGAGAGAAGCCTTATCCAATCAATTGAAGTCCTTAAAATAAGTCATGGTTTCAAAACCCAGAAGCGAAATTTCCCTCTCTGTTTCAGTCAGCCAGCTTCTCCTGGGGAATTCATCAAAAAACCTTCATTAGATTTTCCATCCTGCAGCCTGCCCTACAGAATTTGCACTTGCCTATCCCCACAATTGTATGCACCAATTTTAATGAAAAACTCATAATATTTACATTGTAAATATATGTGTGTGTGTGTGTGTGTGTATATATATATATATATATATATATATATATATGCTTATCTCCTGTCAGTTTTGTTTCCCTAAGGAACCCTAATACACACATAGTAGGTACTCAGTAAATATTTGCTGAATTAATGAATAAATAAAAGACTGAAAGAAATATATTTGGGCTGTTCATCCCCACCATAATCTTGCCCATATTATATTTTCTTTTGAATTAGAATGTCTGCTTATATGCTAGTAATACAGCTGTATATCTTTCTCATCATTCAAATTCCAACTCAAGTCTTACTTACTCCCAAAACTTCCTGTCACCCCTCATCAACCTTATTTCTCTAAAATTTCAATAAACCTGGTGATCTAAGCTAATATTTTTATCTATTATTATCTATGATATTTTATTCTTTCTGAGCAATTCTCATCTGCTTAACCCAAGTTTAAGTAATTTGAAAATATGTCCTCAAATTTCCTTTTCTTTTCTTCCATGTGCAATTAACAATGTGCAATGTACCAATTTAGCAAGAGTTAAATAAACACTTGTTGGTTACACATGGTCAATACTACCTATCATTCTTAAATAAAAACAACCAAAAGCTATGCATGCTCATTAAAAAGGAGAAATTGATCTTGGTTAGGGGATGATTTCGCATGATGGAATGGTGGAAAGTAAACATGGAACATTGAGTTGGACTTCAAAGTTTCATTAGACTGAAAAGATGAGACTATTTTTCAATAGCAATGAGAAGCCATTGGTTATTGCTGGTCAGTGGAAGGGCATGTTCATACTGGGCTTTAGAAATTTAACTCCCTCAGCACTGTTTAAGCTAATTGGTGAGTGTACAAAGAGGCTGGCTGGTTCAAAGTCCCTCATTGTAGGTCATGCTAAATGAGAGAACTGACAGAAGCAACAGAAAGGAAAGAATCATATTTCTGACGTTCTCCAATCTTACAAGCAATTTTACTGCCTGGGATTGCTGCTGCACAGTCCTAGACACTGAGTTTCACAGGAATACTATTAAAATTATCTTGTTATCTACCTCTCCTTTTCACTCCAAGAATTCCAGTTCTTATCTTCAAGGTCTTGATGCTTATTCATTAAGAATAGCAGAGGTAATTTATATTTGCATAGAATTTTGCAATTTAAAAATAGCTCTCCTGTGCAATATTTTATTTAATCTCACAAAAGTGCTGGAAAGAAGTCTGAGTTTGGAATTCTCTTTTGTTGTCAATTAGAAGATTGCAGGTTGGGTCTGTCAGGTAACCTGCCCAAGGTGGAGTCAGAATTGAACCCATTTATTCCAGTTCCAATCTCAATATGATTTTCCTTAGATTTACACTTCACGAATATTTCTGAAGACATAGGAAACTAGTTTTTTCTGTAGTGATTCCATGTTAATTCTCCTCTGCAGGACCTATTTTTTATTGCCTAAGTCCATAAATTATTTTGTTATAGGTTTTTTAATAAGAGACACCAACAACACTGTGCTATATTATTTTTGAAACAAACAAGCAAACTACAAAAATAGCCTTTTTCCTTTCAGTTCAAAGTTTCTATTCTGATCTTTTATTAAAAATCTTAAGTGAGAACATTATTTTAAAGACAAATATTACATAAGTGAAAAGATATCATCTGTTGGTTGAAATTTTTAAAGTGAAAAATTACGCTAACTTTGATTTTAGTTTTCATAAATATTTTAAATTTGTTATTTTGCTCTAGTAAATCTTTACAATGTGAAATGATAAAGATTGGGTTAGGTGGAATATTAAAATATCAAATTATATTGAAACATGTATAGTGCTAAAAGCCAGACCATATCAGTTGGGATTCTCTAGGGAAATAGAATTGACAGGCTATGTGTATGTAAATATGAGATTTATTATAGGAAATAGCTAACAGCTGAAATCATTAGTTCACCTTTTAAGGCCTTCAGCTATTTAGATGAGGCTTCTGTCAATGCTGAAGGCAATATCCTTTGTTGATTGTAGGTGTAGTACAGCCATAAATGTAAACAATCGACTAATGATTTAAATTCACAAAAATATCCTCACAGTAACTAGGCCAGTGCTTGCTTGACCAAACACCTGGACAAGGTGACACTTGAATTTAACCATCTCAGTTCACCCCTTGCCACCTTTCTACTCAAACACAGGTCCTTAAACCATTCTTTTTTTTTTTTTTTAATAATTATTTATTTATTTCTCTCCCTTTCCCCCCATCCTAGTTGTCTGTTCTCTGTGTCTATTTGCTGCGTCTTCTTTGTCCACTCTTGTTGTCAGCAGCATGGAAATCTGTGTTTCTTTTTGTTGCGTCATCTTGTTGTGTCAGTTCTCCGTGTGTGCAGTGTCATTCCTGGGCAGGCTGCACTTTCTTTCGTGCTGGGCGGCAATCCTTACAGGGCGCACACCTTGTGCATGGGGCTCCCCTACGCGGGGGACACCCCTGCGTGGCACAGCACTCCTTGCACACATCAGCACTGCTCATGGGCAAGCTCCACACAGGTCAAGGAGGCCCGGGGTTTGAACCGCGGACCTCCCATGTGGTAGACGGATGCCCTAACCGCTGGGCCAAGTCCGCCACCTTTAAACCATTATTAACTTATAAATAAAAATAACTCCAGTCATACTTCCAGCCAACTTAATTCAACAGTTTTCTATACAACCAGAAAGGTACTAACACTTTCCCTGAGAAAAGGATACAAGGACTTGGTAATACTGACTCTAAACTTGATATATTGTGACTTAAATAACTATGGCATAAAGTTATTGCAACTTACAATATATGATAAGGGAGTAAGACCAGGAATAAAATGAAGATATTTGCTTTATATATACAAACATATACTTAACAAAACAAGAAAGAAAGACTTAACCATTTCGGGCCTTATTTCTGATACTGGTCATGTGGGCATAGCTTATATTTCTAACTACTTTCTTTCATTACCCATTACATATCCCTTTTACTCTCAACAAATATCTCATTTAGTTCCAGTTCTTTGCTGGTTAGGTGAACCAAAACATCATTCCTGAAATTTCTGAGACATTATTAGTCTTGCCTGTATTTGGTTGTTGAAGTTTTCCATTGACTTTAACTACAGGGCATGGTAGTAATAAGAGAGTCCATAAGAGATCTTCTGTATTCCAGATAAACTCCTCTTTACCTCCATTGTGTAGTTGCAGTCTTATTTTTTCTTGATAATCATGACCACTCACCCCAGCCAGTATGGTATTTCCTTCTTTACCTGTTGATTCACAGGCATGAAGAACTCAAAGTGGCCAGATGGTAGGCATAATTTCCAGTTCAGTGGAAACATTGCTATGTCTCCTAGTGGAAGCACAACTTCTTTTGGAACTTTGACTTGTAGACCAGTAAAATCTAAGGTTGTGGGTGTGAATATGGAAAGTAACACTTTTTCTAGTGGATCAGTAGGGGTAATAATGCATGATAACATTCCCATTTCCACTCTTTGATTCCTAGAATTGTGATACCTGGCTATGGGAGAAATAGCACAATAGAGTTAGAACACATACAGGCATTGCCACCGGTTGGCACCATAATTGAGCCCTCAAAAGGCCATTTGACTATTATGTCTAGCCATTTTAGGATGATGGGAAACATGGTAAAACCTGTGAATTCCATGATCATGGGCTTTCTACACTTCATTTGCTGTGAAGTATATTCTTTTATTAGAAGCAAAACTGTATAGAATAACATGAGGGTGGATAAGGCATTCTATGTGTCCATGGGTGGTAGTTTTGGCAAAAGCATTGCATGTGGAGAAAGCCAAATTCATATTTAGTATATGTGTCTATTTTAATCTTAATACAAACAAAATGCTGCCTGTTCCATGATGGAAGTGGTCCAATGCAATCAACCTGCCACTTGGTAGCAGACTGACCACCTTTGGGAATAGTGCAATATCAGGGATCGAGTGTTCATCTCTGAGTGTTGTTCTCTGCTGCTCGTAGATTGGGCATTCTGCAGTGGCTATAACCAGGTGAGACCTGATGAGTGGAAGTTGTTGCTGTGGGCCGATGCTAACCTCCATCCCTACAGCCATGGCTACTTTGTTAATGAACCCATTGAGCAAGAGTAAGAGTGGCTAGAGAAAGAGGCTCACAGGTAATCCTGTCCACTTGGTTATTAAAATTCTCCTCTGCTAAAGTCATTCACTGGTGAGCATTTGCATGGGATACAGATGTCTTCAGATTTTTCATCCATTCAGAAATGTCTATCCATGTATCTCTCCTCCAGATCTCTTTGTGACCAAGTTTCCAAACATGATTCTTTCAAAGTCCCTGACCATCCAGTCCCACCATTGGTCACAGCCCATGAAGCATGCCTCCTTCCAAGCAAAGTGAACAACCAGGTGCACTGCTCAAAGTTTTGCCCACTGGGCCAAAGGATTTCCCTTCACCACTGTCCTACAAGGATGTCCCAGAATTGGTGTTTAGTGTTGCAACTCTTTATCATGCAAAATCATTTGTAAACCAAGGCCTGAGTTTTCTCTTCAATTAATTATCTTCAATTAATCCTCAATCAATTAATTACAGAGAACGCCCCAAGAGGCTATAGATATGGGCTGGGAAAGAGAAGGTAATGTGGCAGAAGAAGGACCATGGGCATTTGGGCCTATTTCCTCGTATAACTTACTTGTGCCTTCAGGGCTTGCTCAAACCCAATCTTGTATATACCACTTCCATTTTATGGTGTAGTACTGCTGTGGACACCTATCTTTATGGCTTGGTAGGCGTGGTGGTGTGAAGCTATATGTACTCAAGAAAAACACGTTCTTAAATATATTCCATTCCTGTTGTGTAAACCCATTGTACATAGGATCTTTTGATGAGGTCCCTTCAATTAAGATACGGCCCACTTCATTCAGGACGGGACTTAATTCTATTACTGTAGTCCTTTATAAATCAAATGAATATATAGAGAGAACACTATGGAAGCAAAACACTGAACTCAATGAAAGCTGGAATAGAACACCAACACTTGGAGATGTCGCCGTGTGCCTTTCTATGTGATAAGCTAAGAACTAAGGATGGCTGGCAGCCTCAGAATGCCAGTCTTTGGGAAGAAAGCATTGCCTTGATTAACTTGCTGTGGACTTTTTAGCCTCAAAACTGTGCAAATAAATGCCTACAGTTTAACCTGATCCATTCCATGGTATTTGTTTGAGTAGTCTAGGAAACTAAAACAGTAGATTGGAAAACATCCAATTTATGATTAGCAACTCAGGTCTCATGATAATTTGTTGACACAAGATATAAGAATTCAATCTCTCCTAAGACTCAGTAGGACAAAAGATGTTTCATAAAAGGAAGGTATTAGGTTGGTACAAACAAATTGCTGTTTTGCAATGTTGAAATTTGCTGTTTGATGTTTGCATACATTCTTGAATAAATGTTATGTTATACATCATTTTGATGTGCTTTTTTGACTTTACTTTTTTTGCTAATGAGTTATTACTTGCTGTTTATTTTATATTTATTTTAAACTATGGTAATGATGTTAGACAAAAAAGCAAATTCTTGTGATTTACTATTTGAGTTCAAAATGGGTCATAAAGCAATGGGGACAATTAGTAACATCAACAATGCATTTGGCCAGGAACTGCTAAGAAACGTGCAGTGCAGTGGCGCTTCAGGAAGTTTTACAAAGGAGACGAGAACTTTGAAAATGAGGAGCGTAGTGGCTGACCATTAGAAGTTGATGACAAACTGAGAGAAATCATCTTGCAATTACATGAGAAGATGCAGAAGAACTCAACATGATCTACGGTCGTTTGGCATTTGAAGCAAATTAGAGAGGTGAAAAAGCTCGATAAATGGGTGCCTCATGAGCTGAAAGAAAATCAGAAAACTTGTCATTTTGAAGTGTCGTCTTCTTCTATTCTATGCAATGATGAACCATTTCTCAATAAGATCGTGACATGCAATAAGAAGTGGATTTTATGGGACAACTGGTGATGACGAGTTCAGTGGCTGGACTGAGAAGAAGCTTCAAGGCACTTCGGAAAGCCAAACTTGCACCAAAAAAAGGTCGTGGTCACTGTTTGGTGGTCTGCTGCCTTTCTGATTCACTCCGGCTTTCTGAATCCTGGCAAAACCATTAAATCTGAGAAGTATGCTCAGCAAATCAATGCGAAGCACTGAAAACTGCATGCCTGCAGCCAGCATTGGTCAACAGAAGGGGCTTAATTCTTCCTCATGACAACACTTGACTGCATGTCGCACAGCTAATGCTTCAAAAGTTGAACAAATTGGTCTATGAAGTTTTGCCTCATTTGCCATATTCGCCTGACCTTTCGCCAACCGACTACCACTTCTTCAAATATCATGACAACTTTCATGACCACAGGATACAGAAAATGCTTTTCAAGAGTTTGTTGAATCCTGAAGCATGGATTTTTACACTACAGGAATAAGCAAACTTTTCTCAAACTTTAGAAATAAACAAACAATTTCTCACTGGCAAAAATGTGTTGATTGTAATGATTCCTACTTTGATTAATAAAGATGTGTTTGAGTCTAGTTATATTGATTTAAAAATTCGTGGTCTGAAACTGCAACTCCTTTTGCATCAACCTAAATAGTTTATCTGCAGAGGATGTCAGGACTTTGCTCCAAAATCCTAAGGGTCTGTGCTGTGATCCTCCTATAGGGACCTACCAAAACCTCCAAACAGAATCTCCATTTGCCACTGAAACATTGAGCACCATTGGATCTGCTGGACCATATGGCCCAAGTGGCAAGTCAGTCTGCATGGTAGCCGGGACCTGTTGCAGATTGTCCTCTTATTCCAGTCCCCCCTCAAAACAGGAACTTTTCATGGGCAAGAGTCGTACACTTACATGAGGCAAGAGTCATACACTTACATGAGGAATATGTTGCCAACTAGATGCTGTGCCTCTTTTTTGGATGTAAGAGGTTCCAGATGCAGAAGTTTATCCTTCTCTTTAAAAGAAATTTCATGACATGTCCCACATCTTTGGACATCTAGAAATTTTATTAAGTTGGAAGTACCCTGAATTTTGTAGGACTTATCTCCCACCCTCTGACACACAAATACCTTCCCAATAATTCTAGAGTAGTTGCTATTTATTGCTCACTAAGTTCAATCAGCATAATGTCATCAATATAATGAACCAGTGTGATGTCTTTTGAAAGGGAAAGGTGATTTAGGTACCTGAATATTACATAAGGCTGGATAATTCATGTTCTCATGAGGTAGGATAATAAAGATGTATTGCTGGCCTTACCAGCTGAAAGTAAACTGTTTCTAGTGGTCCTAATAACAGATTTCAAGACAAAAGCATTTACCAGCTCAATACTTGCATAAAAGGTAACTTTGCTCAAACAATAATACCACATCTGAAACAGTAGCTATAATTGCAGTCACTATCTGGTGAAATTTACTAAGATCTGATGACATCCTACAAGATCACATATGATAGGAGAATGGGTATGTAGTAGGAATCACCACCCTAGTGTCTTCCCAGTACTTGATCATAGAATTAATCTCTATAACCCCTCCAGGAATATGGCATTGCTTTTGATTTACTATTTTGCTAAGAAGAAGCAGTTATAGTAGCTTTCACTTAGCATTTCTTACCAGAACAGCCCTCATCATAACTGGAACCAATGTGGGGATTTTGTTAGAGCCCTTTCTAACCCTCAGACTATAATATGGAATCCAGAATCTCTGCTTAGTGGGTCAATATCAACACATTTTTCAGTTTCCTTCACCATTATCCCATACTCTTAATATCTATTCCCAGATATATCTCCCTGATTTCTGTCTATATAAATTGGGCTAATCATGCATTCTTTTTGAGTGTAGTGCACCACCTCATGGGTCATATTTTATACCTTACCTTTAGGGGCCTATTGGGACTTCAGTTTAGTTATAGGTCTGGAAGAAAAGAGGGGTCATAAGGGTGGGTTATGAAAAGAATTGGCAGTGTCTTGTAAGCTAAGTACCACAGGGCATTTCCATTGCAGTTTCATCTGCTATAAAAAGGTTACTCTCTTCAGACAGATGTGTTAGGATTGTTTCCTTAGGAGAGGCAGGCATAAGATTTTTTTTAGGGACAACAGAGTTAATCTCTTGAGGTGAGTTGGGGTGATTTATTCTTCAGGGTAGACCTTTATAGGTTTATCTGGCAAAGAAGACTCAGTAGAACCTAGGGTTTCAGTGCCCCTAACAACAATATTATTAGCCCATATTCCCATTACAATTTTCAGGATTCCATGTCTTCCACATCAGTGCCCTAACATTAGCATCAGACACTTTGTAAGGTTAGGAATTCAATTTACATTATAATTCAGCCACTTGCACAATTAGACTCTGGGCATGGTTTTCATTAATCTCATTTATGTACCTATAAGAAATGAGTTTCTTTCAGGGCACATATAGAAACTTTCATGTCCTTCATGCGGCACATTAGCTGGGAATTTGAATCCTTGAGCTTATTCTTTTCTTTAATAACTGTTTGCAGTATATATGGGAACATCATTATACTTTTGACTCCACAAAACCTAGTTAAGGAACACGTGAAAATAGATTTTTGGTGAGGGAAGTAAGTAACTTATGCTTTATGGCCTGGTATCTGTAAGCTCCTACTCCAAATAAATACACTTTATAAAAACAAAAGGAAAAGGAAAACACACACACACACACAAAACCTAGTTAAAGTATCAAATACACTGTCAAACAAAGCCTTACTCTTATAAGCATCTGAGTAGCAGTGTCTGATAGCATATTTGGTATATCTCTATTGCCAATTCATGTCCTGGATTATCAGTACCATCTTAATCATTAGAAATAAAGTCATTACTAGATTCTAACCTAATTATATTAGAGCTCAATTCCAAAATCCCCAGAATCAACTCAGAAATCTCATCCTTAAGATCCTGTTTCACCACAACCACTCTTTTTAACAAAATCTGTATGAGGGTTCTCCAGGTTATTCTCATTTTATATATATATATATATATATATATATATATATATATACACACACACACACACACATACATACATACATACATACATACATACATGAAGCTTAAATCACCTCCCTTTTCCCAGATTACAGCTCTCAATATGCAGGTTAATAAATAGAAATGGATGAATATAGTCTCTTATGCTAGGGACCTAAATGAAAATTTTTGTAAGTGGGGGTAGAGATAGGAACATGGAAACAGTGCAAACTGGATGCTGAAAACCTATACTACCTCTAAAGTATAAGTCAGAGAACTGGAAAATTCAGGCTACAGAAGATCCAAGGGTAACTAACCTGCATGGATGACTATATTAGGCATAATATTTTTATATTTAGAGATGAAAATGAGGAGGGGAAGCTTCCCATCTTCACATAAAAAACAAGGAACATTCAGGATACTTACTGGCCTGAATACTGCCAAATGCTGTACAGATCTCATGCCATTCAAGGATGAATAAACAGAATATAAGGACTGAATTAGGGATTTGAAATGATAGTGAAGGAAAACAAATAAGAAATATTTTCTGTATTTTTCCACCAAAGAATGTTTTTCTGAAGAGCACATCACTGAACATGATTTGCTAAAGGAAACATGACAAATTGAGAAGATGTATGCCTGGAATCCTGAAAAATGTGCAATAGTACATTATCACAATAAATTAAGAAAGCTATATATAAGAGGTAACAAGGAATCAAAATGAAATCAAAATGAAAGCATACTTTTTGAAGGAAATAAGAAAACAATGAAAGGGAAATTAAAAAGAGTAACAGATTTATAATGTTCATCCATGACAGCAAAAGACACAAAAAAGCTGGAAAAGGGTCAAAGAAGTAAAAGAAAACATATAAAGAGTCTCCTAGAATGTAAAGAAAACAGGGATTAAATAAACATGATGATTGATGAGCAGTACAATTGGCAGAGACGCATAATTCAAAAATGTGCTGAAAACATTTTTTTCTGAGTTTGTAAAAAAACTTTTGAGTACAGTTTAAAATAATTCATAGAGTATTATTAAAAATTAATACAGGGAAGTGGATGTGGCTTAATTGAGAAGGTCTCCGCCTACCATATAGGAGGACCCAGATTCAATCCTTGGGGTCTCCTTTTCAAAAAGAAGAGGAGAAAGCATGCCTGTGTGGTAAGCCAGTGCCCGCATGGTGAGCCAAGTGCCCGTGACATGAGCTGAGTGCCTGTGGGGCGAGCTGAGTGCCTACATGAGAACTAGCGCAGTGAGCTAGTGCCCGTGCAGTGAGTTGAGTGCCTGCACAAGTGCCTACATGGTGAACCAGTGCCTCCATGGTGAACCAGTGCCTGCATGGCCAGCTGAGTGCCTGCACCATGAGCCAGTGTCCACACATGTGAGTCATGCAGCAAGATGATGACACAACAAAAGAGAGACAAAGAGGAGAGTCAAGGTGAAGTGTATCAGAGACAAGGAACTGAAGTGGCACAATTGACAGGGAACCTCTTTCCACATCAGAGTTCCCCGGGATCAAATCCTGGTGAATCCTAGAGGAGAAAGAGGAGAAGAGAAGACAAAAAGAGAAATAGATACAGAAGATCACACAGCGAATGGACACAGACAGTAAAAACAGCAGGGAGGTGGAAATAAATAAATAAATAAATAAATAAATCTTTTAAAAATTAATACAATGTTATCAGCTCTTACCTATGGCTGGAGAAATATTTGAATCTTAAGGGAAAAGAAAAAATAATCTTCCAAGCATCTATTTACAAACAAGTAATACCTAAAACGAATTATGTTCGGAATGGCTAAAAACCACAAATTCATGCAGAAATACCTACAGAATTTTTAAAGACAGATGCTGACAGAAATACATACACAAATAGCTGTTCATATACAAAATGGGTGAAAGATATATAATCAATCAGAAAATGTGCCATTAATTTTCTTCCCGAGAAACACACCAGAAACTGGTAGCTGAGAAATGCATAAAAAATCAAGAATGAGAAACTCATGGGATTAAAAAAAAATGGGCAATGAAATTGATAAATGATTAAATGTAAATTTCATGAAAAGTTTTAAAGTAATGTCAGAAGAGTGTAGTTCTGGTTCTATTGATAAAATAACATTGAGGTTTGAGGCAAATCATTGACTATTTATTTTCTTTACTTTCTCCATTTGTAAAGCTTTACCATGTCTCTGTAATGTAAAAGTTATAATTAATATTTTAAAGTCACATGAACATATTGACTGTTTTCTCTTTTTCCCTAGTACTCTTCTTGGGAAAGCTCTATGGTTAGGAAGGGAATACCCAGAATTTAATCCTTTCTCAAAATTTTCAGTTCAAGACAGAAAACATTTGCTATCTTTGGTTATAACTTTTCCAGTGTTGTTGAGAATACTTCCATTAACCTCATTTGTATTTAAACAATAGAATGCAAAATAAAAACTATGAAATTTTCCTGATTTTCTGCAAATGACATTTCCTTCTACAAAGTCTTTTAAAATAGCTCTGCCCTGCTGAAAACAACATTCACTGTCCCAATGACTGTCTTGCCCCTCATGGTGATGACACTGCCAGTCTGCTGTTTTCTGAATGCAGATGATATATCAGAGATGATATATATATATATATATATATATATATATATATATATATATATATATATATTTATTTATTTATTTAAATCTTCTCCTTTCATGTTTGTGTTCACCTGATGCTGAATGATCTTTTCCAAAAAGTATTGTTTAACAAACAAATTTAGGGAATATATGTCCATTCTTGTATGATTGGGAAGAATAGGAAAACAAACAAGGAAAACCTCGTGAACTCAATTCATAGCATTCTGGCCTAAGGATTTTTGCTGCACAGAAGGTTAATGGGAAATCCAGCTTGTTAGCAGAGTCTCTATTACTGCAGTGCAACTCATTCTTAATGAAAACTCCATCAAGTCCATGATCTTCAAAGTATCAAATAGAGTTGTAAGGAAAACAAGGGTATGGCATCTTCTGGGATGATTTTAAATAGGTACCATGACTTTTATTAATCAAGAATCCATGAGGGATCAGAGGTGATCAGGGAATTGGTAAAACATGCTTCTTTTTGACACTTCTATATTAACCTCTGGAACCAGTACTGATTCAAACCTGATTTTGCATAGACATATATTTGGAACATTAATAGCATGTATTGTGCAGAACGTTTTTTCATAAATGCCAGGCATTTTTAAGTGTTTCCATGCATTAGTTAATTTTAAATTGCACTTACCGTGTGAGGAAGGCATTCTAATTATCGTTCCCTTTTTACAGAGGCATTTATAAATTGTCATTGCCAGAGCCCCAGGTGTTAGTAGATGGTCAAGCCTGAAGTTTGAAACTAAGAAGTTTGACCCTACGGTGCCATTAGCACATTCCCCTGCCATCACCTAACACAATGAGAAATGTTAAGTAAGGGTTTGGTTTCCAACTCCATTTCCCTTATAACTATATTTGGGAACTATTGGAAACTAGAGGACTGGGCACCAAGAGAACTAGTTTTATGAACCTGTTTATTTCTAGGATCTTGAGAATTTAAAATTCATGATTGTGGGCCTTACCTTTCAATGTCAGACTCCATTGACTATTTTCTTTAAGATTCAGGCAGTTGTTTATTAGGTTGCCAGCATGGCAGGGGTCTGAAGTAAGACTTCAGCCCTCCACTGAATTTTTAAGAAAACACACCAGGCTTTTCACAGCTCTAAGAGATGGGTCTATATGGCATTGTATCAGTGCTTATTGAAACTTAGAGGGGAAATTCATAGACCTTTGAAACCTTTGAGGTGTAATCAAATATCTTCAAATTCCTTCTGCAAGAAATCAGTTGTTGACATCATTCTTGAATGTCAACAAGTAGATTTTCAGAGTGAATGGTCTGTCCCTGCTCTGGAGTGTAATGCCAGTCTTGGCTGGAAAGTAAGCAGGTAACCTCTGGTTCTACTGAGAAATGTTCTATTCTCTATTGACCTTCTCTTTCACCCACTTCCTATACCACTGAATGGGTAGCAAAGCTTTTGAAGGGTTTGTGGAAGTAAGAATTACCAGAAATAAATATCAGCTTCATATAGAAAATGAATGTCAGTTAAAATGTTAATTATATAACATTTGAGAGTTTATACCATGCATGTTTCTTTCATTTTTTTCTTTAATTTTTACTGAGTCATCCTAATTTAATTCAAGCTTCATTTAGATGAGAGGTGACTTAAAATATACCAAATATTATAAAAGAATAGCAAAGGATAAAGTAGTCCAAGGCAATATCTAAAAAGAAAAATAATAATAAGATTTATGAATTTATCATCTGTAATACTGAAATATCAATAAAACTACAAGCTAAACAACATGCAGAATAACCCCATGAAATCACTATGTAGCTATTATTTGCTTAAAAAAGCAAAGAAAATGGCCTTTTATAGCCTGTGGAAAATATTTTTACATATTGCCATATGCTATTTGTTAAAACTCAAATTATAAGCTTAAATAGGAATCCAGAAATAAATATGGAAAAAACAAATCCCCAGATAAACAATAGTCTGAGAAATAATTATCACTACATAAATTTTAGCATTTTTTAAGGCTTATTTACCACCCCTTTCTGTATTTTATTCTTTCACTCTGCCTAAACTGTCTATATTTAAGCTTTCTCCATATGGGAAGTTAAATATAACTGGAGGTGATTAGCTTTCAGTTAATACCAAAGGATAACAATTTCTCCATTTGACCAAATGATATTAGGGCAGGGGTTCTTTAAACATACATGTGGCAGGTAAAGAGCTACTCCTGTGTCTGTGCTCCAGTGGAGTTTTGTTCATTAGCAGATTCCCATTTCTCACTAAGAAAACAAAGACTGACAAAAACACAATCAAGATGATCAAGCCCAAATGGCAGCCATTAGCCACAGGTAGCTATTAATATTTTAATTAATTAGAATTAAATAAAATGAAAATTTTAGTCACACAGTCCACTAACCACATTTAAATTGATCCATAGCCACATATAGCTAGTGACCTATTGTAATGGACAATACAAATACAGGCCATAGATACCATTGCTGAAAGTTCTAATGGGCAACTTTGCTCTTAGGTACAAATTTGTTTATTCACCAAGGTAATGTTTCTTATTTATATTGGGCATATTTTTCCCCTTTTACGTCAAAAAGACAATGAAAATCCCTGACTAACTATGGAAGACTAACTTTTTCTAAAGTACCACTTGATCCTCTTTTCCTAAACCAATAATCTTCTATTTTTGGATTATTTCTTTTATTGAAGAATTTATATTGCCACTTAAGCATTCACTTGTGTACCCTCTGGCCCTTTACTGTTACATTAATGCCATCACAGAGAATAAAACACTACTGAAAGTACAATACCAGTTTCTCACTTGGAGATTTATTAAAAGAAAACATGATCTGATAGTTAGCAAAGTGAGCTATTAATACCAGCTGTCATCCACAAACAATTTACTTATCCTCTACTAGATTTTTCCCTTTGTCAAAATATTGTTTCATGACCAGATTTTGGGTCTTTCTGATTGAGCTAAACCACCGTCATTCAAGTATAAATAGAATCAGTTTGGGCATCCATTCCTGAATTAAGGACACACTAATTACTCAGAAGTAGGGAGGCATACTAACTATTCCTCTGTACATTTGATATGTTCTGTGTGTAATAAGTAAACGCCTTCGGATTGACTGTCCTTTTTCTGTGTCCTACCCAATCCTCTACCAACTCTGAATAATCAGTCTGGGTATCTGTCGTGTGGCAGATGGAAGTCGAGGTGCACAATTTTTCTTCTTATCAGCAGTTATGTTAATTATAATTAATAATTATCATATCCTGAAACTTTTATAGTATTATGTGGAAGTAATATTCCCAATTTATTTTCCAATTCTTATTAACCTCTTTTGTATAGCTTAGAAAATAACATGTAGAATAAGTAATCGCCTCATAATTTTCTCATGCTATTCTTCCAACTTCCCTCTTCATTCTCACCTTTGATTAGTATTTTCACTTTCTTCTTCTGACTTTCTTTTCTATTTCAAATATCCATATTCATTCACTTCCTTCATTGCCACCATCTCAGAAAACCTTTTATCAAGAGAACTTCAATCATTTTTTTTAAGATTGTTATTTATTTATTTATTTCTCTCCCCTTCCCCCCACCCCGGTTGACTGTTTCCTATGTCTATTTGCTGCTTCTTCTTTGTCCGTTTCTGTTGTTGTGAGCGGCACGGGAATCTGTATTTCTTTTTGTTGCGTCATCTTGTTGTGTCAGCTCTCCATGTGTTTAGTGCCATTCCTGGGCAGGCTGCACTTTCTTTCGCACTGGGCAGCTCTCCTTGCACATGGGGCTCCCCTACGCGGGGGACACCCCTGCATGGCAGGGCACTCCTTGTGTGCATCAACACTGCACATGGGCCAGCTGCACATGGGTCAAGGAGGCCCGGGGTTTGAACTGTGGACCTCCCATGTGGTAGACGGACACCCTAACCACTGGGCCAAGTCCGCCTCCAACTTCAATCATTTTAGCCATTGATTATTCCCTTCTATAGTTTGTCACAGTCCTCGAAATTGTGACTTAAATATTACTATGGTCTACCTTTTCTACTCACTAATTTTTTATTTTCTTTTTCTAACTTTACAACATTTTCTTTACTATGATTTCCTTACTATGTCTATGCAACTTGTTGGGTGATTAGTGTTTGCCAGCTCCCAGACATCTGTAAGAAGCTAAACTACAGAGTTTACCAGATGGTATTTTTTTTAATAGTCAACCTGTTACATTATTTCTTTCCCAAAACTGTATTTTCAATTTTCCAGGCATCATTGACCATAAGATGTGACATTTTCCTAATCCTCATATTGCCTGAAGTATGCAGCATTTTACATGGATAACCACTCTTGGATGGGCCATGAGCTTGGCCATTGCACAGACTGTAAGCTCACAATATCAGGGTTCTAATGTCTCTACTCCCCATAACGCCAACTCTTACCACATGCTCAGCCATGGAATTTACCCAATACTTTTAGAATGAGTGAATGCACAAAGGCATTGTCAGTCTTGATGTCCATTTACAGAATACCTCCTCCCAACTCCAGCTCCACCTCCTGGGTAGATAGAAAATGTTTTGTCATTTCTTTCCCTTCTCAACCTTAAATCCTTCATTAAAAGCAAACATGCTACCATCCCTAAGGTGGGAAAGATATTGACAAAGCATGATCCTCCGGATGAACTTTTGTTTATATCTAAAAACACTCCCCATTCAAAGTTCATCATTCTAAATTCTGTGCAGCTCTTTTGTCTTCCACATTATGTTTCTCTACTAAAAATTGTCCTCCTGCAGTTCAATGCTTTCTTTATATATCTCATACCCTTCCCACAGTTTTCAATTCCAGATGGCAGGGAGAATGGGGGATAATTAACTTTCTATTTGGCCTCTATGGCTTGCCAGTTGCTTTACTACATGACACAATTTTGTCTTCTGCTCACTCTGAGTTTCAGATGAGAAATTTGAGACAGAGAAATTAAGTCACTTGCTCAAATAAGAACTGGTAGAGCCATGATTCATACATAGGTCTGCAGGCTCCAAAAGCGTCAGCTTTTCCATAAGTTAGTTGAACTTATACACACACACAGTGTATGTGTGTATTAACCCAAAACAAATATAAATGTCTAAATTTCATAGGCTGTGCATGCTCATGTGTGCATGTGTGTGTACAAGATGAGGGGCTTGGAACTGGATAAAATTTGATATGGTAGGGACCTTCATACCACTTAGAAACAGAAACAGAGATGTCTTCAAACGTATCTCCATGATTTCATAGATCTTGAGGTTTCAGAGAGTTCTGAGTGGTCCTTGGCCCTCCTAGCCTTTCCTAATTTTCCTTCCCCACCAGCTGACACTAGAAAATTTCTCAAACTTCAAGTGCATAATTTTGTCATTCCTTTCCCAGTCTAGTCCAATTCTCACTCTGGTTGCTAGTTTTGCTGAGATTTGGGTTGTGTCTACTAGTTAATTTGAGAGTAGGTTTGATCCCAGGGTGTCTTACTGATCCTGCTGAGAGGTATAATCACTGCTCATGTTCAGTCTGTACTGACCCCAGGAAGCAGGGGATGGGGAAATGGGGAAGTGGGGTTGTTGATGGCATGAGTAGTGGGAGAGAGGATATTGCTTTGTCTTTGAACAGTGAGCTTTCTTCAGTGGAGACTGGCTGGGAGAATAGCTAAAACCTTCCAAGTCATTAGCAAAAAATGTATCCATGGAATGGTACCTGAGTGTTTACAGGGTTAACATGACTCGTTTGAGCATATAATGTCTACTCACTTCTCCATGGGAATATTTGAGCTAACTGAAGCTGCTGAGTGAATGTTATTATACCAGAATAGTCATTAACAATTAAGTTGGAACCCAGAGTTCCAACTTAATTGACTCTGCAAATTTTTATTTCCAAATTTAATAAATCCCCTTCTCATATTGTATTTTAAATATTGTACCAGAAAATATCCTTTTATTCTAATTGTAGTCTTATATTCTGTTAGGAAGTAAAAATTAATAGACAACTGCTTAAAAGTTTTGAATGTATAAAACATAAGATTTTATTATCCCAAAGAGAGACATTCTATTATGCAAATATATTAATTCAGTTGCTGGTATGGAGACTTTAAATAGAAATATATAAAGTTTAAATAAGGAATTTTAGGTGGAGGGATTACTGAGCAAAATAATGAGCTATTTGATACTGCTTGGGTTGCATAAAGGCTTTAAAAAATCCTGTTAATATATATTAATTGGTCTCCTATGGCTAGGGATTTTTCCAATTGCTCTAGGAATGGGAATCATCATTCAGAGATAAAGCAAGCAGGCAAGCACAAACATTGCATCTGAAAATGTGGTTAACATCTTGTGTTTACTTTGAACCTAAATTGCCTAAGCCAGTTGATGTAGAATGGTAGGGTAAATTTTGCTAAGGTTTTTTTGCTATTCATCCATGTGTGAGTTCTGATTGAATTTCATGCCTTATGGAGATAAGAATATATATGTATATTTAAATGAGGGGACGGGAAGAACAGATCATTGAGTTTAAAAATAAGATCTCTAATGCTAACCAATCCAGTTTTAGGAATTTGTGTAATTGTGGGTATACATTGCAACTTGTCTTACTCAAAAATTAAAGGAAGTTTTCAGCCTTGAAATATTAGTACCAAACAATAGCAGGCATTCATCAAGCCTTTTTGACTACTCAGTACCTTTGAGCATCTTTCCTTTGTTTGGGGAATTGTCCCCATTTAAGCACACAGTTTTTCAAGTTAGAAGCCAGACATTCATTCTCTCTCCCATGTCTCTTCCAGCTATTTGGACTTATATTTGACATTAACTCACCTAATCCTACTGTTCTTGGATCTAGAGAAAGGTCCAAGGAAGCAGATACTGTGTAGAGTCCTTTCTCACAAGGGTAGTGGCAGATGTGCACAGTGTTGCATGGGTAGCAGTGGCCAAAGCTCCAGTTGCTACTTGCAGGTCAGAGCAGCAGCACTGGTGTCTCTATTGGGGCTGACCAGTAACACCTAATTTGGGTGTTCTTTCACCGACTTGCCTACTAATTCTGTGAGTCTCCTTTTATCTCTCATAAATCCTTTCTCTCTTAGCCTGAGGAGGAGTCTATTATTTGCTTTGAAGACTAGTGTACTGTCCTAACACCTGCACTCTCTCGCCAACTTAAGTATATTACTTAAGGAAATCCTCCCTTCCCTCTGCTTCTCCATCAACTTCCCTCCAATTTTCTGAGTCTTTCTCAACAGCATACACCAATGTCATTGTTTCTCCCATCTTAAAACTTCTATTTTAACCATGCTCTCATTCCAAATTTCTGTCTCCATCACTTCTTTCCTTTTCCAGCTAACACCTAGTAGTTTTATATACTCACTCTCTGCAATTTCTCTCCTCCCATTCTATCTTGAATCTATTTCAATCAGGCTTTTCCACTGAAACTGATCTCTTTAAAATCCCCAATGCCCTCCACATTGCTCAGCCTTTTTCCACACTGTTAAGCCATCTTTAGTTCTTTTCTTGCTTCACCCATCAGTAAAATATGATGAAATTTGTTGCTTTCTCTTCCTTGAAATAATTCCTTAGTTTTCAGAGCAGCATACTCTTCTACTTTTTCTCTAAATTCTTTGCTTCTATTTTTCTTTTTGTCTTGTCATATCTCTAAATGTTATAGTACCCTAGGATTCAGTCCTCGTATCTCTTTTATTTTATATTTATATTCACCTAACCTCATGGCTTTTAACACTAATAAGTTCATCTTTTTCCCTTGAACTCTAGATTGAATAGCCACCTGCTTATTCAACATTTCCACAAATAGGTCTAAAGGGTATCTAATATGCCTAAAATTGAACTTCTGATTTCCCCTGACCTCCTTCAGCCCTATTTCTCTCATACAAAATGAAAGAAATTCCCTTATCTCAATAAAATCTACTCAATTATTTTGGTTGCTTAGGTTATAAACATTAGAGCCATCTTCAATTCCTCTATATCTTTTACATATCATGTCTAATTCATTAGCAAATCTGTCCCCTTTACCTTCAGTATATGTCCAGAATCAGACCTGTCCCCATCACCTCTACATTTACCATCCTGATTTAAGCCATCATCAACTCTGACTTGTGCTATCGCAGTAGCCTTCTAACACATTTCTCTTCTTTCATTCTTTCCCAGCTCCATAGTCTATTCTTAGCAAAGCAGTCAGAATGATTTCCAAAAGTCAGTCAAAGCATGTCATAGCTCTGCTCAAAAGGTTCCAAAGCCCAAGTCTTTCCAATGATCCATATACTCCAATGTTTTCTGGCCTAGTTACTTCGCTGACCTTATCTCAGGGAGATATCCCTCAGTCATTCAGCTCATGCTCGGGTACCCTCTTTGATGTCCTTGGAACATACCAAGCACATTCTTACCTCACTAATTCTTAGTTGCTGTTTGTTCTTGTCCTCTTGCATCTTCTACCATCTATCAGCATAAGTGATATCTCACTTCCTTCATGCTTTTATATAAATGCCCCTTCTCAATGAACCCTTCTTGGCCCCTCTACCCCAAAAAAGGACCTTCTTTCATATATATTTTGTCTTTCCTTAGCCTTTATCACAATCCAACATATAGTATTTTATTTCTTTATCTAGTTGTCTCCTTCCACTAGCACATGGCTCCATAAGAATAGAACTTTTGTATGACTGGCACATAAGAGCTTTGTAAAGTGCACCTAGGGTGTCTTGAGACTTGTCTAGCTTTAGCATTGAATGTTCCATGTCCCAGAAACCCTCTCGGGTCCAAGCAAATTGACACAGTTGGCTACACTAACTCAATAAATATTTGTTGAAAGAATAAGTACAGAATTGATAGTATGCACTCTTCTTAACTTTATAAATCATAGAGTATTTAATCTGTTTTAAGGATAATATCATCATCCTGAAATGAATAGCTATAACCACATGATGCATTCTCCGATTTTTTGTGTGTATTACATGTTTATCCTGGTTTTCGACATTTATCTTAAATTTCCAATGACACAAAGGGATATTTCAGGCTTTCCACAATCATCATCAAGTGACTTGTAAGAGACATTTACTTAGACCTGGATGTCAGGGACAATATAAATATGTATCCTTTGTTACTTACCTTCTCCTAGTATCTCTGAATGGGTAAAAACAATTACTAGATTCACACACTCAGGTCATCTCTATAATTCTATAATGAAGAAAAATTTCTTATAAAATGTGTTTATCCTTTGACTGACAGAAATTTTATAAAAATATTGACTATGATCTAAAATATAGACAGTTGTAAGATTCAACCACATTATTACTTACCTACAAGAAAGGATGTCATAAATAAATGACAACAGAACATTGAAATTACTGATCTAAATAGATTAGGTTTCTATGATTATTATAGTATTATATAGCATTTAATATTCTTAAAATATAGAATAAACATAATTTGTTTATATATTTGTAATATATAAATATTGATAAAATATTAAAACCAGTTTTTAATCTTTATTGCCTTTAAAAATTTAATTTAAACGTTTTTTAACATAAGCACCCAAAAAATAAGTGTAGAGAAAGAAGAGGTAAGGGTTAATTTTCCCACTATTGGCTCTACAGAAGATGGCTTTCTGTATAGCTACTGTAAAACTGGTTACACCTGAGTTCTTAAAATAATCAATCTTGTAGAATGTGAGTTAGTAGCTATACCATTGGTTCTGCAGTATTGTACACTTGCAACTGACCTTTGATCATGGTAGAGAGGGGCTGATGTCCTATCAACCATGATAAGGATGATTTCGGGGTATAGACCTATGCTCTGATACATGCCATTCACAGCAGAAGAAGAATTCATATACTTCTTGTCATTACACTGCTTAAATACAGAGCAACTCAAGGCAGGATCTCTCACCAAAGTCTGATATCTGGCCCAGAAGGATCCTGGGCCACTGCTTAAGAGAAGTTAAATGAAGAATTTGCATATCTATGACAGCTTTTTTCTATGTCTGTTCCCAGTAAAGGCTCTTCTAGAAGGCCTGGTGCATGGGTGTTTTGGTTATTCACCTCCTTTGCCTCCTTGAATACTGGTAGAGTGAGCTAGTCGTTTAGACCAGCACTGACCATGGATTTCTGGAAGTGAACCAAAAGATCAGAGACAAATAGCTAACACTATGCATGGGAGAAGTTTCTTTAGGGTGGAATGGCCAGTCAACTTCAAGGATTAGAATGACTGATCGGTATCTAGCATGGGAACAAGTCTTTTAAAATCCAAAATATTTCAAACTGGGAAGGAATAGTGTCCCCAAGGTAATAGTCCATGGTTGTTATTGATGACCTTGGAGATGCCACGTAGGAGGAAGTGGATACTACTGAGGGATAGACTGAAATAGACTCTGTTTTAAATTAATGTTTGAAAATGTTAGTGAGTGGAATGTCTCCAGGCTAAGTGCCATTTACTTGAAGTGTTTTGCATTTCCTTGTTTGAACAGGGTTAATAAGTAGACCACTTTCATGCCCCTCATCCCATGACTGGGAGGGTCATTTTGAGAAGGCATAGAGGTGCTCAGGTGCTACAGGCACTGCATGATTGTAAACCAGAAGGGAGAAGGGCTGAAGGACATAGTCTATGTGAAGCTTACCCCTGAAGGAGATAACTACAGGGATCCTTGAAACTAGTTGTCAGGCCTCTTCTTCGTTTATCCCTTCTGCCCCTACTAGACCCTCTCCACCATTTTCTGTCCTGTCAAGTGTCCAGGAGGATGAACCCAGAAGACTGCATCTCCACATGCCCTTGCCACTGGTTTCCAGTTGGAATCAGCCAATGAAAAACACATGCAGTTTTTCTTCCCTGTTGCCTTCCTGCATCAGGCCACATCTCTGGCAAGAGCTGCATTACCTCATGACCACAGTTACATTTTCCCAATTTCCCACTCTCACTGGACTCTGAGAATTCAATTTCCCTCCTTTGTCACTTCAGTCTTGGGGTGGTAATTATTTCCCTATGTTGCTAATCCCTTGGTGCCTCAACACTTTTTGTTTGTTCCCTTAATATTGCCCATAACTCTGTAAAGTAGCCTTTCATTAATGTTTCTATAATTTTTCTGCCGGAAAGAAATCTTCCTTTAGTTTCCTCTCCCTAATGCATTTAAATCTTAACCCCTCATATATTAGACTAAATGGAGTATAATATGGGAATTTATTCTGCCCACAGGAATTAGATTAATTAATGCGAAATGAGCTACAGTTGTACCAAACAGTCCAGATGAATTATCAGAAAGTTATAAGTATTGATAAAGCAATACCTATTATAGTTTAAATTTCAAAAAAAAGTAACTTTATGAAAATTTGTAATGGGATATGGATGAATAAATTTAAGTTTTGCCATTTAGAAATGTTTCTAGGCATAGTAGATATTCAGCACATACTAAACAAATAAGCAAACCAAAACTTACCTGAGGCACAAATAGATAGAAATAGGTGAATAAAATAACAAGAGATTGGTTAAGATCTAAAGTAGTCTGAAAATCAAATTGCCACAGTTGTCAAGTATTCAAAATAGAGGAGCAGAAGCAGCATCCTTCTGGAAAAACGCTAGTAGAAAAATTGTCATCATCAGAGATCAGGAAAAATGCAATGCTACAAAACTATAGGAAGGTAAGTTTAACATTGACCATCACTTTTATGAAAACTAATGGGCCAATAATACATTACTTTCTGAGTAAGCACCGAATAAAAGGTGCTTTCCAGTAAGCACTGAATAAAAGGACATTAAATATTCACATTAGAGTCTATGAAATATGCTGCCACATGATGCTTGCCGTTTGCTTCTGTCATAGGTTTGTCCAAAGTTATTAAATTTTAACATTGCACTAGAACTTTTTATATGTAGTGCACTTATTGCCTCTGATTTATATAACACTTTTCTTCCATAAAGCCATTATATACTCATTCTCCAATTCCACTGAGCTTATGGTTAAATATAGCAAGCAATATATGTGTGCATTTATATATATATATGTATTACATAAGTTACATTAAGTTTTTTCTTGACTCTTTATACATATTTCCTGAAATTTTGCAGTGCATCAGAATGCAATTGCAAGATGAGTCTCTATTTTGAATGGTATTTGCATTCAAAGGAATATGGTATGACTCAAAATTGTCTATGAATAGCAATTGCTCTGAAACAGGCAAACTAATCTGGATGAAATCCCATTATATATGCATTTAACGTACAAAAATTCAACTATATATGCTTTGTAGAGAGAAAGAAAGAGAGGAATGAGTAAAAATTTAAATCATGTCAGCTGTAGAATATGAGGCTCTTATCTTATCCTCCTATTCTCTCTTCCTGAGTTAGGATAAGTTGAGATTAGCCAGTTTTCCTATTCTTGGTTTACCTCAGTGTCCTCGCCACTCTCACTGGGCAAGAATCTTACCTGGCTGAACAGACTTCTAGTATTTAAAGATACATACATTTTATATAACACATATCCTAATGTTAAACTAGCTAGTAAACCTGATATTAAATTAATGAAACAATGGTCTAATCTAATCCAAACCTAAGGACAAATTGCTCTGTTGGACTCACTGCCTTGAAAGATAGTATGTCAGTTTCCAACAAGATTTGCTAAGGACTTTTCAAGGTAATTTCAACGATTCATGATAACTGTTTCAGCATTGACTTTAGATCCTTACTCTGCAATACAATGAGACACTGCACTTTGCCCAATACAAAAATATCTATGACATTCTTGAGATAACTACAATCCTTAGATTCAAATTCTTCATTTCCTTGGACCACACAGAGAAGAGATTTGGACAACGGTGTAGAGGCCCTAGGCCACTGTAATCAAACTCTAAAAAAGTAGAGGCAAACAGTCACAATCTCATTTGGAGAGAGTTCTGGTGGAGAAATTGCCCTGAGGTGAATGTATTGTGAATGGGCTGGATCTGTGACCCTTTAAAAGATGGCAATATGGTGATTCTGGGTAAAAAAAGCACTTACAGTCATTGACTCGACATTCTAAAAATAAGGGATTGAAAATTAGAAGACATCCTTGTATTAGGAAGCTATTCTAATTGTCATTAAAATTGATGCCAGGTCATTTGATATAGTATAAAATTAACTGAATAGGAAAAAAAAAATCTGCAACAAAAAGAAACAGTCGGAGTATTTTGCCACAGCGGGCAACTGGGAGCAAGTTCAAAGGGGAGAACTGCAGTAGGAAAACCTGACAGTGGATGTTAGACGACCACACTAGGATTCAAGAAATACATGTCCTTTCATTTCTTTGCATCATGTCTAATATATTCCAAGACCCATTCATCTGCTTGGCTAGGATATCATGATTTATAATGCTCCTTTTTCTCATTCTTGAATTACACAAAATTTTCAAAGGTCTTATGTAACTCCCGAAGAAGGATGCACACTCCTGCACATATACATACACACATGTACACACACATGTTTCCAGAAGAGTCAAGGAAAGCCTTCACTCTACTCTCGTCTCCTTTGTTCAAGCCTGAAGAGTTTTCTGCTCTTTCTGTGCCTAGCATGAACATGGGAAGCCTACCTTGCAGCTCCCAAGGAAAGGCTCTTGGTTTTCAATCTCCTTAACCCCCTTGAACCCCTTAACCTAACTTCCGGTCATGTATATGGAAGAGGGACACTGTTTTCTATCATTTTTTAAAAGTCTATATCTATCTCCTCCCATTGTCTATGTATAGAAACCATCAAAACACTCCCATTCTTTACAACTTGCCCCTGAAGCACTTGCCTTCATTCTCTCCTCTTGTGGGATAATCTTGCATAATATCTCCTTAAGGTATTACTGCCAGATTTAGCAAATAAAAATATAAAATGGCCAATAAAATTTGAATTCTATATAATATTAAAAAATTGCTGCTTTGTATTTAGTATATATCAGGTGATATTTGTAACACACTTATGCTAGAAATTATTTGTCATTTATTGGAATTTCATATTTAGCTTGGTGATCTATATTTCATATAGCAGCCTTAGCTTAATGGGCCTTTAAAATTTTATTTTTGGCCTTTTTTCTGGAGAACAAAGTAAACATGTCTACTAATAGGCAGGTTTTTCTTTCTAATTGTTTCTCAATGACTGTTGAGAAAACAGTAACACAGGAACCCAGGAAAAAAGGTGTTTATTGTTTCAGGAAAAACAATAGGACAGAAGTAGTTCATGGGTGAAAGAGTACCTGCTTTTCTAGATAAATCATGTCCAAACCCTGCTTTCTAAATGGGGGTCCTTGTGTGGTGGTTTGAGCCTTTTATATGAACCACAGAAAATAATGTTCTTAAATTGAACTTATTGTGAAACTTTGATTATATTAGATTGGTTAAGGGCCATTTGATTAGGTTGTTCCAGTAGGGTGTGGCCCAGGGTGGGTCCTAATTCTCCTATTGGAGTTCTTTTATAATGGAGGAGTAAAGTGTTGCAGGCACAGAAAAACTTGGAGAGACAGAGAGAAACCCTGAGAGCCTGAGAGAGAGGTCCCAAAGGCTGGAGGCTGGAATCAACAGAGCACAGAGGCAGGAAAGAGGTCCCAGATGAGGCCCAGAGGAGAGGAGAGAGAAAAGCCATATGCCTGATCACCCACAGCTGAGCTTGGGGAGAAAGTAAGCCTGGAGGAGATGGCAGAGACTGGCAGAGCCTCCATTATGCCCTTTCATGTGCCTGATTTCCCATAGCTGCAATTTTGTAAGGCAGCATCTCTTGATGATGCATTGATTTGGACAATTCCATTGTCTCAGAACTGTAAGCTTTTAACCTAATAAACTCCCATTATAAAAGCCAACACATTTCTGGCATATTGTTCCCTGGGGTGTTTTGCAAACTAAAGCACCTAGGATGACTTGCATTGGGTCTAACACTTAACTTTCTGGGTTCTAGTAATGGATGAATGAAATTATAAATGTAATATGCTTAGCAAAACACTGGGAAGATAGAAATATGTCATGATGACCAGAATTATCACTATTATCTCAGGTGATCAACTGGAGAAGGCCATGAAACAGACACAATGGCTGTAATTGCAATTGCTAGCCTAAAACTTAACTTGTGCTCAAAGTTGGCGTGGTTAGAGGAAATGAGCATTTCAAATTCTTCATTAAAAACAACAATAAAACCATAAAAACAAACAAAACACACACACCCTTGGTAGCATTGCATAATTTAGTTTATTCTACATGTTATATCAGTGGGTAAAATAAATTCAATGGAAATTTTGAATTCTCTATTTAGTTCTGGGTAATTCTGCTTCAGTTTTTCAAATGAGTGAAACATATTCCGGTAAAATTGGGCAAACCCCCTATACTTTCAAATCAATATAGCTGGGCTGAATAAAGGAAGACGGTGACCTTTCTTCCCAAAATCTCTTTGGAATGTATGATTGACAGACCCTCATTAAAAGTGAGCAGCTAAAGCCAATGATTGATTTGGTCTCTGGTCCTGTATATAAGTTATAGAATTGGAAGTGAGAAGGAGCAACTTCTTGAGGATACTGAGATTATGTTATAAAGATTCCCAAAAAATTTCTGCTTTCTCCTACTCAGACTTGCTAGGTAATCATAATTTCCAATTTAAGTTGGTTTGGGCGTTTTTAGGATTATTGATTTTTCTTTGAGCTTTTAGACCTGTGAGCACTTACATATAATACATGTGTTCCATCCAGGTCCTCAGGACACTGATAAGGAGATTCATCTCAAAGACATATTGGTATTAATCACATTTATATTATCCCTCTGCACTTTCCATCCTGCCTTGCTGTTATTTCCAGACCATAAGAGTGGATATTGACCAATGGGATATGAATGGAAGTGAGATTAATCACTTACACAAGTGACCTTTGGGTCCAGATGGTGCAATTACATTAATGGATATAAGATCACCAGACACACAGCTTACTGTGAAGTGAAAAGAAAATATTTTGGTAAGCACTGGTATCTCAGAATTTGCCTATTACATAGGTAATGTTACCTGATACTTCATTTTGGCAACTTCAATGAAGAAATGACAAAATGAAAATTTAATTTATGAGGCATTAGTTTAGGTTCCAATCAGTGGACAGTGAGAAAGGAAGGAAAGACAGTGATCCATAATATACAGCTGTAAAACATTCACAAAATCTATTGTCTACTATAAATTGGAAAGTGTACAACATGCCTATTTACGATTAATTCAAAGGGATGGAAAAATAGACCTTTAGTAGTCTGTGATACTACTATTGCCTACCATTAACTGCGTTTGCCAAAGTAGTATAAAGAATGGATGAAATCTGAAATTAAATAACTGATTTGCAAGCAGCAATAAAAGTTGGCCATGATTTCAAATGATA